>NC_092382.1:19206690-19381690 GCF_030028105.1 Mobula birostris | reverse complement strand
CATTTTGGGGCTGTTAACCAGGCCAGTCTGAAAAAAATCACTAAGCAGTTACCATCAACAGATCACATGCGATAGCAGAAGAAACAACACACTGAACCACTGCTACCTCAAGAATGCCTACTGTGCTATTCCACGCCCTCACTTCGGGAAGTCTGATCACCTGGCTGTACTTCTACTCCCCGAATATAGGCAGAGACTGAAGACTGCAGCACCAGCAGTGAGGACCAAGAAGGTTTGGACAAGGGAAGCACAGGAGCCCCTACAGGACGGCTTTAAATCGGTGGACTGGACTGTATTCAGGAATCCATCTTCGAATCTGGATGAGTATAGTGTAGTTGTTATGGACCTGATTAAAAGCTGTGTGGATGAGTGTGTGCCTGCAATTAATTACTGTACAATCCCAAACCAAAGGCCGTGGATGAGCCAGAGGGAACGTCGTCTGCTGAAGTCTGGATCTGTGGCATTCAAATCTGGCGACCCACGTCTGTACCAGAAAACCAGGAATGATTTGCGGAGGACTATTTCAAGGGCGAGGCGACAATTTCCAACGAGGTTGGAGGCGACATCTGACGTACGACAACGCTGGCAGGGTTTGGAAGACATTACTTCCTACAAAGCGAAACCCAACAGTATGAATGGCGGCGATGTTTCACTACCAGATATACCCAATGCCTTCTCTGCGGGCTGTGAAAGGGAGAATATAACTACAGCTGTGAAGATCCTTGTTGCACCCGATGATGCCGTGATCTCTGTCTCAGAGGCCGATATTAGTCTGTCTTTAAAGAGAGTGAATCCTCGCAAGGGGAAAGGTTCAGTGGAATTCCTGGAAAGGCTCTGAAAACCTGTGCCAACCAACTGGCGGGAGCAAGTATTCAAGGACATTTTCAACCCCTCACTGCTACGGGCGGAATTTCCTACTGCTTCAAAAAAAAATTAACAATTATACCAGCGCCTAGGAAGATTAATGAGAGCTGCCTTAATGACTATCGCCCGGCAGCACGCAGATCTACAGTGATGAAATGCTTTGAGAGGTTGGTCATGACTAGAGTGAACTCCTGTCTCAGCAAGCATCTGGACCCACTGCAATCTGCCTATCGTCACAACAGGTGAACGGCAGAAGCGATCTCAATGGCCCTTCATACGGCTTTAGACCACCTGGGCAATAAAATTACCTATGCAGGATGCTGCTTGGTGACAATAGCTCAGCATTCAACACCATCATTCCGCAATCCTGATTGAGAAGTTACAGAACCTGGGCCTCTGTACCTCTCTCTGCAATTGGATCATCGACTTCCTAACTGGAAGACCACAGTCTGTGCGGATTGGTGACAATATCTCCTCCACGCTGACGATCAACACTGGTGCACCTCGGGGCTGTGTGCTTAGCCCACTGCTCTACTCTCTGTACACCCATGACTGTGTGCTTAGCCCACTGCTCTACTCTCTGTACACCCATCACTGTGTGGTAAGACATAGCTCATACACCATCTATAAGTTTATTGATTGCTGGTAGAATATGATATGGAGACGAGAGGGCGCACAGGAACGAGATATACCAACTAGTGGAGTGGTGTCTCAGCAACAACCTGGCACTCAACGTCAGTAAGACGAAAGAGCAGATTGTGGACTTCAGGAACGGCAAGACAAAGAATCAGATACCGATCCTCATAGAGGGATCAGAAGTGGAGAGAGTGAGCAGTTTCAAGTTCCTGGGTGTCTGAGGGCCTAACCTGGTCCCAACATATCGATGCAGCTATAAAGAAGGCAGCACAGCGACTGTACTTAATTTTTAGTTTGAAGAAATTAGGTATGTCGACAAAAAACACTCAAAAATTTCTATAGATGGGAGATCATTCTGACAGGCTGTATCGCTGTCTGATATGGAGGGTTGCGGGGGGTGAGGTGCTACTGCACGGGACCGAAAGAAGCCGCAGAGGGTCGTAAATTTAGGCAGCTCCATCTTGGGTACTGGCCTATAAAGTTGCCAGGACATCTTTCTAGATTAGTGTCAGTGTCAATTATTCAGGACCTCTATCATCCAGGATATGCCCTTTTCTCACTGTTACCATTAGGTAGGAGGTACAGAAGCCTGAAGGCACACACTCAGCGGTTCAGGAACAGCTTCTTCCCCTCTGCCATCCGATTCTTAAATGGACATTGAACCCGTGCTTACTATCCCACATTTTTAACACGTATTACTTGTATTTTGCACGATTTAAAAAAATCACTATTCATCCAATGTAATTGGTTTACTTATTTATCTACTTTTTCTATGTTATGCATTGCATTGAACTGCTGCTGCTAAGTTAACAAATATCACGACACATTCCAGTGATAATAAAGATAATTTTGACTATGAAATTATCTGTTTGCTTTCAGTACTGCGAGGCTACAGAGAGAGCGAAGGGCATGTCGAGACACAAATGAACTCATAGTTCTTCACTCGAGACAAAAAAGAGGTCAGTTTGTGATGGCTGTCTACACCACTGGACACGTAATTCTGAGGTCAAAAGAGTGGAACCGACCCAATGCAACGGGATTTGTACTTTAAAAACTCTCCTGCACATGCTTCATGGACAAAACCAGTTTATTATAATGGTATGAAAATTGGCCGTGAAACACTTGAAAAGCAACAGAAAGACCGAGAGATCGAGTGCAAAGAATAATAATGTTCTCTCTCTCTCTCTCTCTCTCTCCCCCCTCTCTCGATCTATCTATCTCTCTCCGTCTCTTTCTCTCCCTGTCTGTCTGTCTCTCGCTCTCTCACTCTCTCCCCTCTCTCTCTCCCTCCTCTCTTTGTCTGACTGTATTTCTCTCTCTCTCACTCTACCCCCTCTCTCTCTCACACACACACACTCTCACTCTGTCTATCTCTCTCTCCCTCTCTCTCTAAGCCAAACACTCTTGCTACCCTGCTTTTCAATCAGAATATTCAAAAGTAAGCTTTTGAAACAAATACCGGTTTTGTTTAAACGAACTTAATGAGAGAATCTGCACGTTTTATTTTGTCCTTATCTTCGAATTTTACTCTGACTCAGTTTTTGCCAAATCTACTGAATATTTTATAAACATATTATGAACATATAGAACTTTATTGCTCGAAATTATTTGACAACACCTCCGCACACTGGCTACTCAGCTGCTGTGCGAAAAGGGTTAACTACATCTGTCATTTCATTAAATGTCAATATAGTCATTTCCACAGAGGATTTCGGCGTCACGAGGGAGTTTCCCTCTCCTATTAGTAAACATCGGAATCACTGAGTTCTCACTGAGCAGCCGCTCATGCACTCACAGCGGTTCGCCGATCCACACAGCGAGGGACAGAGAGAGCACACTCTGCGGAAGGAAGGTTTGCTGGTTCCGTAATGGGTCAGAGTCCGGGAACAGCAGTGGCAGAAATTCAAAAGAATGTCTTCTGGGCTGCTCAATTTATCTTTGAAAATTATGAATGGATGTCCTTAGATCTTCGAATTGTGCATGCATTAATAGTCATTCAAGTGATTTACTACCCTGTCCTCGCTATCATTGCTCTTCCCGGTGAGTCTGACTCCATACCTCAACTACGCAGCAATATTTAACCTTTTTCTAATGTTTTTCTCCCATTTGAAATTGTTGCTGCTGTCGCACACTCCGTATAAGAAATTTTGAAAACTTCGAATTCTGCAGCGATGCTGTTCACTGTGGCTCCTGGAACTGTGCGGTCAATGATCTAATCGATAAACTCTGTTCAACCGTTCCACACATCATTTCATGATTGGGGCGTTCATGTTTTGCCCCTGAAAACGTCGCTTCTTTTTTGTCGCATCATCTCCCGTCGAGAATATTATCTGCCGAATCAAGTTGTAAATATAATCCAAATCCTCAATATTTGGAAATATAATCCAAATCCAGAATATTCCAGCAGCCAACCGCTCTGTCAGCTAAGAGCCAGCATCACTGCACACTAGCCACAAATCGGATAAATTGTATGTTCACTTAACAGAAAACGCTTCCTGACGTGTGTCAATTGATTATTATTACTTTTTTCTCCTCCTCGCAGTGAACCTGGTGACGATTTTAATCTTGTCCAGAGGAAAGTGCGGTCTCTCCAGAGTTGTCACTCGCTACCTGGTTGCCATGGCAGCGGCGGATCTTATGGTCGTTGTCCTGGACCTGATACTGAGCAAGATCCCGTATACTTACATGCCAATGGAATTTACCTTCTGGGCCGGGGATACACCCGTGTGTAAAATCCACGCCGCCCTGCTTTACACCGCCACCGATTGTTCGGTCTGGTTCACCGTCACTTTCACCTTTGACCGGTTCGTGGCCATTTGTTGCCAGAAGCTAAAAACAAAATATTGCACTGAGAAAACTGCAGCTGTGATTCTGGGGATGGTGACTGTAATCAGCTGTTTAAGAAACATTTACTGGTATTTTCGGTTCTCTGGGCGTTATGCATTCATAATTGATCCATTTATTTGTAGGAGAACCGCGCATTATGTGTCTTTATCTGTCGCAATACCAATAGAATTATTTAATTACCTTCTCACCCCTGTAATCCCATTCCTGCTGGTTCTCCTGACGAATGGATTAACCGTCCGGCATGTTCTAGTCACCAGCAGAGGGCGCAGGAGACTCCGGCGTGCTGACAAGGGACAGGGTGACAGGGACCCGCAGATGGACAGCCGCAGGAAATCCCTCGTTTTACTGCTGATCATCTCTGGCAATTTCGTCCTGCTGTGGGCACCGTTCACTGTGTATTCTGCGTGGAGCCTGCTGTCTGCTTCCTCTGCGCTGACGGTGCCTCCTGATTCTCTGCGAGAACTGGGCTCGGTGCTGCAGCTTCTGAGCTGCTGCACAAACACGGCCCTTTACACCGTCACCCAGACCAAGTTCAGGGAGCAACTGAAGGACGCGATAAAACATCCCCTGGCTCTCGTTGCTGCGAGGATGTCATGAATTACTGATGTTTCCTTGCCTGGCCCAACTAATTCACCGCTCATTACAGGCAGATTCCGCACCAATGGAGCCCGCGTTCTCCTTGTCCGTCTCATTCCTCGCCAGCTTTACCATCGCGCATGATTCCTCACTCTGGCTCACTGACGATCATTTTAATCGTTTGTTTTTCTGCATTCACCAGTTTATATCCCCCTTTCTTCCCCAGTGGAGCGAGCTATTTTATTAGTGTAGATCAGCACCATCGTTGTGAGCCACTGTTCTGCCGTCGAAGTCCCACTGTTCGTCTGTCCCAGCCACACTGCTCCGCTCCAGCGTGAAACCTCTCCTGTGTTCGCGAAACCTCTCCGGTTTAACAGTGACTGCGAACGGTCAGGTTCACCCAGTTCGCAGGTCATACTGGAAATCAGCTCTCGTCCCGGGTATCGTTCTGATAAATTCAAGGATTGCAGAATCATCTTGCAATCACAATGTTAACGTCAGTTTGAAAAATCGATGCTAGCGTTGAGGAAATGCGATTGTCAATTGGCAACGTAGGGGTGCAATTGCTCTAGTGTTTTTCTGGGGCGCGGGGGATAGCGAGGACAGACATGTCTCGGGAGTTGCATTGTATTTGTTGTCCAGCGCTATTTCAAGGCCTGGAGATGGGTGGAGGGAGAAGTATTGCGACAGTTATTGCGACTTTATCTGTCTTTCCCAGCTAAAGTTGTTTGTTTTTCCGGTACTGGTGGGGTGCTGAATTTAATGATGCTTTGAAACACGAACGTTATCAGGTTTTATCCAACGCGGATGGTTCAAGAGAGCCGAAACTCTGCCTGTTGTCTCTACTACAGAGGCCGGATCAGACCGAAACTGTATCACTGAATGTGTCTAAATGAGCAGAGAGGAAGGAGAGCTGACCGAGGAACTGTCTTCTGGAAAAGATCAGGAAAGCACGAGTAAAGCTGCAGAGTACAGCAAACACATAATTACAGGCTCGGGCAGGTCTTCTACTCCGCTGATAAAATATTATTGAAATGATCCCGAGTACGATAATATGGACTCTTCACCTCTCAGTTTATTCCGTCGTGATTTTCCTCCTTTTTTGTCCCCCTGTTGTTCAGTGTATCTGTAGTTGTTTCACTTTATTCAGCATTGTTACTGTTTGACCTTGTTCTGTTTGTTCTACTTCATATAATGATTTGGACTGTACACAAGACTGGATTTTCACAGCATCTCAGTATATGTGACAATACTAAACCGATTCCAATTGCATTCACCTAGGGAACAAATCTGAATCAGTCTTCCCACCATGGGGGAGTCACAGTCCGTGGACAGATTGGGCCGCTCACACGGAGTTGCCTTGTCCGGACCACAGTGAGAAGTGAGCGGCTACTTGGATATCACAGGTTCGCAAGTTCACAGAGTACGTCACGGCGGTACGTCATTTCCGGGTAAGGTACTCTCCCTGACTAGAACCGGATGGCGATAATTTCATGCCTCTTCTGTCCACATGTTCACCCAGATCCGTCTGATCTGCTGTCAGACTCTGCCTCCGCCGGGCGCTCACGCATTTGGTTTCTGATCTGTAGCAACTCACCCGGTGAGGATCAAAGCGATCCGATACTCTCTGTGTTCGCTACACTTCAGAAACATCTATGGTGCCTGGCTGCTGACGCCACCTTGCGTGGGTTGTATTGCAAACTGGTTATCGTCTGCCGATAATCGCGATCCTCTCAGCCTCAGGGTGTCTCGCTACAGCGGACACTAACCGATCCAGTTTATCGGTTTCGTGCTGTTTTAGGATTATTCCTTTCACATGTACCGAGATACAGTGGAACTATGTCTGGCGTTTTGTTCCATGAAACTCCGATGATTACACAAAGTATTGAGTAGAACAATGTAAAGAAATATCTCTGTCCTTGTCCTTGTCTCTGTTCTTGTGCACCGTGTCTCGTGTAATTAAAGGAAGCATGCATTCCAGTGTAGATGGAAATGTTGGGCTGGGGATTCATCGTTCAGTGGTCCCGGGAATCGTTTGCATCCAGGAAACCGTTCTGTTCTCACCATGGTCCGGGCAAAGAAACACGAGGAAATACAGCGCACATACTTTGGTGTTTTACCTATCGGGATCTATAGACTGAAAACACTGGAACGGCTTGTTCCTTCAGACTTATCACAGACCTAATGTCACTGGCGTGTGTTCTAAACTTATCAAACTTCCCCAAGATCTGTTAAAGTCACTTACAGTCTTTGGACCAGCCGGTAAAATAGGCTGAACATTGGTAGGTGGAATTTCATGCAGGTATCTGCGAGCTGTCGCATTTTGGGAGGACATACACGTTGAATGCTCGGTCACGGATGAGTGCGGTGGAACAAAGGGATCCGAGAATAGAGATCCGTAATCTCTCGAAAGCGGCATCACCGGTCGACAGTGTCGTAAAGAGAATATTTCTGTACATTGATCTTCATAAGTCAAGGTTTTGAGTATCAGAGATGAGATGAAATGTTGGAGATGTGTAAGACGTTTGTGAGGGTGAATTAGGGGAGTATTGTGCGCAGTTATGGTCGGCTGTCTGAAGGAAAGCTATCAATAAGACTGAATGTGTTCATAGAGATTTTACAAGAATGTTTCGGGTCTTGAGGACTTAGTCGTGTGAACATCTTACCAGAATAGAACATACCCAATCGAGTGTTGAGACCTGCTTTCATTGATACAGTAAATCCCGAGAAGATTTACTGTAAGCGGGACAGAGGGAATGGAACTGGCCCGACACCCAGTCTGAGTGTGTGCAGCTCTCACAACATCTTCTTCACGCAGCGAGCTCACCGTGTCCGCTTCCCGCTTCCTCCCCCCACCCCTCACCATCCTTGCACTCCTCAGCACACCCTCCTTTCTCAGTCTCACTGCGTGAGCTCACCGTGTCCGATTCCCGCTTCCTCCCCACCCCACCCCTCACCATCCTCTCACTCCTCAGCACATCCTCCTTTCTCAGTCTCACTACGTGAGCTCACCGTGTCCGCTTCCCGCTTCCCCCCACCCACCCCTCACCATCCTTGCACTCCTCAGCACACCCTCCTTTCTCAGTCTCACTATGTGAGCTCACCGTGTCCACTTTCCGCTTCCTCCCACCCCTCACCATCCTCTCACTCCTCAGCACATCCTCCTTTCTCAGTCTCACTACGTGAGCTCACCGTGCCCGATTCCCGCTTCCCCCACCCCACCCCTCACCATCCCCTCACTCTTCAGCACATCCTCCTTTCTCAGTCTCACTACGTGAGCTCACCGTGCCCGATTCCCGCTCCCCCCACCCACCCCTCACCATCATCTCACTCCTCAGCACACCCTCCTTTCTCAGTCTCACTACGTGAGCTCACCGTGCCCGATTCCCGCTCCCCCCACCCCTCACCATTCTCTCACTCCTCAGCACACCCTCCTTTCTCAGTCTCACTACGTGAGCTCACCGTGTCCGATTCCCGCTTCCTCCCCTCACCCTCACCATCCTCTCACTCCTCAGCACACCCTCCTTTCTCAGTCTCACTACGTGAGCTCACCGTGTCCGATTCCCGCTTCCTCCCCACCCCACCCCTCACCATCCCCTCACTCCTCAAAACACCCTCGTTTCTCAGTCTCACTACGTGAGCTCACCGTGTCCGATTCCCGCTTCCCCCCCTCACCCCTCACCATCCCCTCACTCCTCAGCACACCCTCCTTTCTCAGTCTCAGTACGTGAGCTCACCGTGTCCGATTCCCGCTTCCCCCCACCCCTCACCATCCCCTCACTCCTCAACACACCCTCGTTTCTCAGTCTCACTACGTGAGCTCACCGTGTCCGATTCCCGCTTCCCCCCTCACCCCTCACCATCCCCTCACTCCTCAGCACACCCTCCTTTCTCAGTCTCAGTAGGTGAGCTCACCGTGTCCGATTCCCGCTTCCCCCACCCCTCACCATCCTCTCACTCTTCAACACACCCTCCTTTCTCAGTCTCACTACGTGAGCTCACCGTGCCCGATTCCCGCTTCCTCCCCACCCCACCCCTCACCATCCCCTCACTCCTCAACACACCCTCCTTTCTCAGTCTCATTACTCCGTTTTCTCTTCCTCACCCCTCTATTTTCTCTTACTCTCCTTCTCTTTCCCCTCTCACCCTAACGTTCCCCCTTCCTTTCCTCACCTCCCTCTCCAACTCCCCTCACTCTCACTTTATAAAACTCTCACTTTTCTTCTCCCCTTTCTGTTTACAAACCACCCCCCACCCACCGCCCATTCACGGACCGACATTGAATCTCTGCCCGTGTTCATTCCGGGATAGCGTCCCATCACTTTCAATGTGCGATGGTGACAGAGAAGCAATTGTCGAAAAGGCTTATTCTGATGTTTGGAGATTGGAGTTTACAGGCATTCAGAGCTGGCTGACCCAGAGGAGAGAGCGACATAGAAGGTGAGTGGGGGGAGAGGGGAGAGGGAGAGCGCCTAGGGAGCGAGAGAGAGTGACCGGGATAGAGAGAAGCGTGAGCGGGTGAGAGATGGCAGTCAGTTAGGCAGGTGGGGTTGAGAAAAAAACTGGTGGAGAATGGTGGGAAATGTGATTGACATAGCTGATAAATAAATGTGGAGCGAGAGACGGGGAGACGGTGACGGGGCAGACAGAGCCGCTGGGAACAGGGTGACAGAGGAGAGAGAGCGGATGGGTTACGGTTGGGTAGAGAGTCGCAGTACAGAGAGAGACGGCGAGAGAGATTGGAATAGAAACGAAGGAGGGAAATGGGGGAGATGAGCAAGGGAGAGAGACGGGGAAGTGCGAGAGAGACTGGAGCAGAGTAGACCCTGGGATCAGAAAGACTCTGAGAAGGATTGTGAGGAATGAGAGTGGGGAGTGAGAGCGAAATAGAGGGAAAGCGAGAGAGAGAGAGAGAGAGAGAGAGAGAGAGAGTGAGAGAGGGAGGGGAGGGAAGGAGAGAGAGAGAGAAGTGGAATAGGGACAATGAAGGAGAGAATCAGGCGGAAATGGGGAGAGACAAGGGGTTTGAGAGACAGAAATGGGGAAGACAGAGAGAGACTAGGAAAGAGTAAGATGGGAGAGAGATAAGGAAACGACGGGAGAGGGATGATGAAAATAAGAGGGAGAAACAGATAGGGGGCGAGATAATAGGGGAGGATAAATGACTGAGACGGAGAAACTAGGGGAGAGAAGAGGGGAGGAGAGAGTGTGGAAGGAGAGAGGGAAAGTGGGCTGACAGAGTCTGAGAGAAAGAGAGCACGGGCAGAGAGAGACGTGTGACGGGTCGAACTGTAAAACTGTGGAAAGAGAGCAGAAGAGCAAGGGACTGGTGGAGAGAGAGAGAGAGAGAGACGGGTGGGGTGGGATAGAGAGATGGGAAGGAGTATTGTAAGTGATAAATACGGGGTGAGAAAGATGGAGAAGATGGACGGGGCAGAGAAGACAAGGGGAGAGCGCGAGAGAGAGACTGGGGTGGAGAATACACATTAGGAAATAATTTGCGGGAGAGAGAGACAGATAGAGAAGGAGAGAGGTTGCGGAATTCTGGTGAGGGAGAGAGAGTCTGGGGTCAGAGCCAGACGACGGAGAGAGGGAGAGTGCAGAAATGTGGAGACGGGGGATATGGAGAGATTTTGAATTGAGAGAGTTAGCGTACTGGTGAGGGAGATTGGAGTTTGGAGAAACTGGGGCAGAAGAGAGACTGGAGTGAGACGGGGACAGAGAGAGAGCCGAGGAGGGTAAGGGAGACGTGGGAAAGAGCGGCTGCGCAGAGAGAGACCCAGGACCTGGCGAGTGACTGGGCGGGGGCGGGGGGTGGGTGGTGGAGACATAGAATGGCGGTGAAAGACACGGGTTGAGGGCGGGAATGACAAGAGACTGTGAGAGAAGGAGGCCGGGATAGGAGAGATTCCGGTAACAGAGAGCGAATGAGGGAGTGAGAGGCCGGCGTTGGGAGGAGACGGCGGGGCTGTGAAGAAACACCGGGGTTCGGAAGAGACGCCGGGGTTGGATGGAGGCTGGGCGAGACAGACACTGATATGAGAAAAGGACAGTGGGGTAGAGACCGGCTGGGATGGGAGGAAACAGTGTCTATGAGAGACTGGTGTGAGGGAAAGGAGACTGGGGGGTGTTGAGAGACACGGGGGCTAGATTCTGAGGAGAGAAGGGACGTGGTGGAAAAGGCGGGAGGAAGGAGACGGAGGCGAGACACAACGTGAGAGAGATACTGGGATAAAGGAGGGATTGCTGGAGGGAGAGAGAGATTGTGTAGAGAGAGTGAGACTGTGGAATGAGATAGAGTCGGAGAGGTAGAGACTACAGAAAGAGAGAGGGGAGAGACGAATATAAGGAGCGAAGCTGGGGAGGCAGAAAGACAGGGTAGAGAGGATCGGGGGAAGAGAAGATGGTGAGAGAGCGTCAGAGGGAGACTAGGGAGGAGACACTACAGAGACAGAAACAGGAGGAGAGAAAGAGCCGGGGGAGGTAGAGGCGGAGGGACAGTGTGCCTGGGGCAGAGATGGAGAACGGGAGAGAGGGAGAGACTGTAGGAGAAAGAAACTGGAGTGCTGAGGGGAGAGACAGGGAGTGGGAGGAGAGAGAGATGGGGAGAGAGACTTTTGAGGTAGAGAGAGACCGAGCAGGTAGAGAAAGACCAGAGCCGATAGAAAGGGAAACCTATGATGGGAAGAAAGATCGGAGTGAGGAGTGAGCTTGGGATGGGGAGAGAGATCTGAGTGGAGAGGGAGATCGGAGGTGACAGAGAACAGGAGTGACTGAAACGGTAGAGAGAAAGTTGGGAGGGTGGTGTGGAGAGTGAAAGACGTGGGAAAGAAACTGCAGAGGGAGAGAGGAAGAGACTGGGGAGAGAAAGTATTAGTGGAGGGCTGGACGAAATGGGCAGAGGGAGAGAGAGACTGAGGGAGAGAGACCGACTGGAGAGTGAGTCGGGGAAAAATGGGTTGGGGGCAGAATGGCGGAAATTTGATTGACATAGTTGAGAAATAAATGTGGAGCGAGAGACGGGGAGAGGGTGACGGGGCAAACAGAGCCGCTGGGAACAGGGTGACAGAGGAGAGAGAGCAGATCGGGTAGGGTTGGGTAGAGAGACGCGGTACAGAGACAGACGGCGAGAGAGTCTGGGACAGAAACGAGAGAGATGGGGGAAATGAGCAAGGGAGAGAGACGGGGAAGCGCAAGGGAGATGGCAGGGGAAAGACTCTGAGATCAGAAAGACTCTGAGAAGGATTGTGAGGAAAGAGAGTGGGGAGTGAGAGAGAAATAGAGGGAGAGTAAGAGAGAGAGAGGGAGAGAAAGGGAATGGGGGAATGGAGGAGAGAGTCACGCGGAGATGGGGAGAGGCGAGGGGTATGAGAGACAGAAATGTGGGAAAAGAGAGAGACTGGGAAAGAGTAAGATAGGAGAGAGGTGAGACGACGGGAGAGGGATGATGGGAATAAGAGGGAGAAACAGATGGGGGCGAGATAATAGGGGCGGGTAAATGACTGACACGGAGAGACTAGGGGAAAGAACATGGGAGGAGAGAGTGTGGAAGGAGAGAGGGAAAATGGGCTGAGAGAGACTGAGAGAAAGAGAGCACGGGCAGAGAGAGAAAGACTGGGCAGAGACGGGTCGATCTACAGAACAGTGGAAAGAGAGCAGAAGAGGGAGGGTCTGGTGGAGAGAGAGAGCGAGAGAGAGACTGGGGAGGAGAAAACACATCAGAAAATAGACTGGGAGAGAGACACACGAGGAGAGACGCTGGGGGGGATTCTGGTGAGGGTGAGAGTATGGGGGCAGAGACAGACGACGGAGAGAGGGAGAGTGGAGAAATGTGATGACTGGGGACGTGGCGAGATTTGGAATAGAGAGAGTTATCGGACTGGAGAGGGAGATTGGAGTGGGGAGAGACTGGGGCAGAAGAAAGACTGGGGTGAGACCGCATTAGGGTTCACTCCAGAGAGAGACCGGGACCTTGCGAGTGATTGGAGGGGGGGGGGGGGGTGAAGGAGAATGGAGGAGAAATACACGGGTTGGGGGTGGGAAGGGGAAGAGACTGTGAGAGAAAGAGGCCTGGATAGGAGAGATTCTGGTATCAGAGAGAGAATGAGGGAGTGAGAGGCCGGCGTTGGGAAGAGACACTGGGGTTGAGAAGAGACGCTGGGGTTGGATAGAGACTGGGGGAGACAGACACTAAAATGGGAAAGGGTCAGTAGGTAGAGACTGGCTAGGGGTGGGAGGAAACAGTGTCTGTGAGAGACAGGTGGGAGGGAAAAGAGACTGGGGGGTGTTGAGAGACACGGGAGACAGATTCTCAGGAGAGAAGGGACGTGGCAGAGAAGGCGGAAGGGAAGGAGACGGAGGCGAGACACAAGGTCAGAGAGATACTAGGGTAAAGGAGGGAGTGGTGGAGAGAGAGATTGTGTAGAGATAGTGAGACTGTGGAATGAGATAGACTGGGAGACGGAGAGACAACGGAGAGGGGTGGGGGGCGAGACGAATATAGGGAGGGAAACTGGGGAACCAGAAAGACGGGGTAGAGAGGGTCGCGGGAAGAGAAGATGGAGAGAGAGAGTCAGAGGGAGGCTAGGGAGGGGACACTACAAAGACAGAAACAGGAGGAGAGAAAGAGCTGGGGGAGGTAAGGGCGGAGGGAGAGTGTGCCTGGGACATAGAGAGAGGGGGAGAGAGGGAGAAACTGTAGGAAGAAAGAGACTGGAGTGCTGAGGGGAGAGACAGGGAGTGGGAGGAGAGAGAGATGGGGAGAGAGACTTTTGAGGTAGAGAGATACCGAGCGGGTAGAGAAAGACCAGAGGCGATAGAAAGGGAAAGATCGGAGTGAGGAGTGAGCTTGGGATGGGGAGAGAGATCTGAGTGGAGAGGGAGATCGGAGGTGACAGAGAACAGGAGTGACTGAGACGGTAGAGAGAAAGTTGGGAGGGTGGTGTGGTGAGTGAAAGACGTGGGAAAGAGACTGCAGAGGGAGAGAAGAAGAGACTGGGGAGAGAAAGTATTAGTGGAGGGCTAGACGAAATGGGCAGAGGAAGAGTGACTGGGAGAGAGGGAGACCTATTGGAGAGTGAGTCGGGGAAGATTGAATGTGGGGGCGAGAGAGAGACAGCTTTTAGAGACTGGTGCGGGAGTGAGAAACTGTGGATTACAGAGAGACGGAGGATAACAGGACGGGTGAGGAAGATAGAGAGACTAGGTGTAGAGAGAGAAAGACTGGGATGTGGGAGGGTGGGGAAGTGTAAGTCAGAGAAAAGTCTTATTAACCCTGAGGGATTGCAGGGATTTCTCTCACGCACGGCATTCTGGGATTGCAGAGCCACCATTCTTAAATCCTCTGAAACATTCAGCGCTTCCCATCTAACTGACCACTCCCTTCCTTGACCCCTCCTTCCCACACCGTATCCGCAATCTCCCTTTCCCATCCCGTCTTCAGAACAACCACCCTCCCTTCCGCGTTGTGTGACCTCCTACCTCCCCGCCCCCCTGTCTCTGTGACCACCCCGACCCGCCTCCTGTTACATATGCGTGGAGTAGTCTGCTGAAACGCTTGCATTGAGTCATGTTAGAAATGGGACGCGTTGTGGAACTAACAGTGTGGAGGTTACTATCCGAACCCACCCGAGACGAAACCCCTGGGCTGTTGAAAGCCCGCGCCAAGAGTGCCTCAGTCTATAGACTCGCCCTATTAAACAGCCGCATGCGCACCTGCCATATTATCGCAATCAATCTGATTAACATGTTTAATATGTTGACATCTTCCCCTGCGTTTCTTCCCATCTGCACCGCATCCTCCCGTCCCTCCTCCGACCTGCCCGTCACTTCCTCTCTCCACAGCGATCATCCTCCCCGCACTTCTCGAGCGGCACGGTCTCCTTGGCTGAGGTAGGAGGCGGAAGGTCCCGGAGTGGACGCATCCGGGGACGTAGCCATCCTCTTGTCCAGATTAGAGTCCCTGACGGAGCTCAGGACAGCCTGCAGCCAGACCAGACTTGGAGATCGGGTAGCCCGGGAGGAAGAGTCTCTTCTCCTGATGAGGGTCTGACCCGGTCTGTGGTCGCCTATACCCTGGAGCACCTCTTCTCCCCAACAACCTCTGCGCTCCCTTCTACCTTCATTAGGGAGACACGGCGGAGCCTGGCCTCCAGTCCCGGTGCGCAAAACACTCCAACTTCCTCTGTGGAATTTCGGACCTACCGCAGCCTTTTGTCCAAGCAGCTCAGCGACAGGGTTCTGAGGTTCGTGAGGAGAGGAGGGAAAGCTGGAGATTTAACTCACCTTCGTGGGGCTGATCCATGGGGCCACCGGTAGCAGGGATGGTGAGAGCCCCGGAATTCCGGCACTTGTGGGGTAAGCGGTGCTCATAGGCTCGGGGATTCCGTGGTCTTGAGGTCAAAGGAAGTGTGTGTGAGAACTCGGTAATGCTGCTTTGGACCGCTAGGGGGAGCTTCAAGTTGGCGAGAGGGTGATCGCTGTGTGGTCTTATACCTCGATAGATAACATTAACTATTTATGAAATAATACAAACCAAAGACATTTGTAAAATATAATGAAATTAACACTTTACTGTGATTCATTTTGTTCCAGCAGCCTTCTTTCGTAAACGTGGAACACATACCATTCCCACAGCCCCGTATCAGCACCCAACGTAATCCCACTGCCCCATTACATCCCAGCAGCCCCCGGTCAGTCCCAAAACTGATTAACTGGGTAAGTGGAATTTTGATCCTATCAGGCTGGAAACTCAGAGCTAAAATCCGGAACGGATGTACTCTGGGAAAAGCACAACGGGAATGTAAAGGTATTTTAGGCAGCACTTGAATGGGGTTCTGGATAGGTTTGTCCCGTTGAGGCAGGGAAAGGATAGTAGGGTGAAGGAAACATGGTTGACAAGAGATGTGGAACATCTCATCAAGAGAGAGGAAGAAGCTGACTTAAGTTTCAGGAAGCAAGGATCAGACAGGGGTCGAGTTACAAGGTGGACAGGGATGAAGTGAAGAATGGAATTAGGAGAGATAGAAACGGCCTCAGAAGGACATAGCGACTACGATTAAGGACCCCCCCCCCAAGACATTCTAAATGTATTTGAAGAAGAGGATGACTACAGTGAGGGCATGGCCAGTCAGGGACAGAAGGTGAATCGTGCGGCTAGAATCGGGGGAGGTAGGGCAGGTCCTTAATGAAGACTCTGCTTCAGTTTTCACCAGTGAGAGAGATCTTGACGTCTGTGAGGACTGCGACAAACAGGCTGAGGTGTCGAGGTTAAGAGAGAGGACATGTCGGAACTTCGGAAAAACATCAGGATATTTAAGTCCTTTTGTGTGGTCGAGATATCCCCAGGTTACTGCGTGAAGCGAGGGAAGAGATTGCAGCTCCCTTGGAGATGTTCTTTGCATTATCAGTAGCCAGAGAAGTCGTGCCAGAGGACTGGAGCATGGAAAATATTATCGATTTGTTCAGGAAAGGGAGTAAGGATAACTCTGGAAATTATAGTCCAGTGAACCTTACTTCGATGGTGGGCAAACTATTGGAGAAGACTCTTAGAGACATGATTGATGAGAATGGGGGAGCATAACCTGATTTGGGAAAGTCAGTAAAGCTTTGTGAGTGGGAAGGCTTGTCCCACGAACCGGGTTGAATTCTGTGAGGATGTGACAAAACACATTGGTAAAGGCAGGAAAGTTGATCTGGTATAAATAGATTTTAATAAGGCAATTGATACGATTCACAATGATAGGCTGTTTCAGAAGGCATGGTATCCAGGGAAAGTTGGCTGGTGGATTCTGAATTGGCTTTTGTCTACAGAAGACAGAGGATAATTATCTAGAGA
Organism: Mobula birostris; assembly: GCF_030028105.1. Lineage (NCBI taxonomy): Eukaryota > Metazoa > Chordata > Chondrichthyes > Myliobatiformes > Myliobatidae > Mobula > Mobula birostris. Next base: position 19,364,931 of record NC_092382.1, on the reverse strand, counting down.
GCATTTTCTCCCTGGAAGTTGTTGACCAGTGGTGCTCTGTAGGGATTTGTTCTGGGAACTCCTGCTTTTAGTGTTTTTTTTTAAATATATGATTTGTTGAGAAAGTTGAAGGGTGGAATTAGTAAGTTTAAAATGATATGGCGATTGGTAGAGTTGTGGATACTGCAGACGATTGTCGGAGGTTACAACAGGACATTGACAGGATGCTGAACAGGGCTGAGTAGTGCCAGATGGAGTTCAAACTGAAAAGGTGTGGAGTGATTCACTTTGGAAGGGAGAATTTGACGGCGCTCCTTCTCTCCACTAGCCTGTAGGTCACTCTGGGCAAGGCGTAGCACCTACTTAGCACAATCCCTTCCCCACCCCGATCAGGGTCACTTGAAGCCATGTGAGCAGGTGGTAGATGGTCAAAGGAGACGCTGGTGCATGTCACAGGTTATGACACCGGTCAGACAATCTCTAAAGAGTACTGCTAATGGCTGGGATCACCCATCATGTAAAGTCACTGCCCAGCAGGTGGCAATGGCAAACCGCCTCTGTAGAAAGATTTTCTGTGCGATCACATTCACGGAAAGACCATGATCACCCAAATCATGTGACACGGCACATATCGAACCAACAAACAAATATAAGCTGGGACTTGCTTAGTGTAAGTAGTTTAGATGGAGCAGAATTTGTTAGCAGCATCTTCAATCAATATGTATATTGTTCAACCAGTGGAGGGCCTGTACAGCATTTGGTGTTGGGTAATTAGCGCACCTGAATCTCATCTAACCTGCGGCTTTCCATCCACTCATCACCAGATCGTTGCCTCAGCCAGTACGGTAGTTCACGTTCTAGCATGCTTAGTTTTGTTTCCGCGCTGTTGTTTGCCTGTGTTAACTCTGTCTCTCCGTGGTGCCAGGAGCATTGCTTGCCGCCTGCCTTCCCGTTCATCCTCCTGCCTGCCGTTCTCCTCCAGCCACGCTCACACCCTGGTCTGCATCCCCGCTCTGCCTCGTTCCGCAGCCCACCTACCCTCTCTGTTGGCTCAGTGGTTAAACGCCGCGCTCTCACCGCAGCGAAGGGTTCGATCCCCGGTCAAGCCTCGCTCACTCCTCTGCTTTCCTCTTCCTAATCTTCACTTCCCTGCCTTCCCTGTAACCATTAATGAGCACTGAGCAGATTACTCTACCCCCGTGTCAGTGTCCTGCGTCTGGGTTCACCCGTTCGTCGCAGCAATCAGTTCATACAGATTTTAGAAGAACGTTTCCGAGTCTTGAGGACAGGGCTATGATAGCTTCAATAGGTCAGGACTTTATTGCCTTAATAGTAGGAGAATGGCGGGAGATTAGATATAGGTGTACAACATTTTGAGGGTTGTATAGGGTAAGTGCAGGCAGGCTCTTTCCCACTGAGGTTGGGTGGGATAATGGTCACAGGTTAAGGGTGCCAGGTGAACATGAGGGTGGTGAGAGTGGAACAGGCTGTCTTTGGAGGTAACGAGCGCAGAATCGATTACAACATTTAACAGAAGTTTGGATAAGGACATGGAGGGGAGTGGAGTGCAGGGCTATGGTCATGATGCAAGTCGATGGGACTCGGAAGAACAGTTCAGCAAGACTACACGGGCCGAGTGGCCTGTTTCTGTGCTGTGTTTCTCCATGTCTTTAGAAATTTCCACCAGCCTATCACACGACACCATAGGATAAGATGTCTCTCAGCCCTAGGTATTTGTTCTTATTTACGGACACGAGACTATCGAAATTATTGTTGAAGAAGCACAACAGAATTTCCCCTTCCCTTAGTGAACATTGCAACTGTAAAGAACGCATTTCTGACGAATATCGACGGGAAGTATTACTTTTTTGTCCCCTCTCTACGTTTAGAACTTCTACTCTCCGTTTAGAGTGCACGTCGAGTCCCCCTGCAGTACCGGCTCTTCCCACCAGCGTTTGTTTGTCCCTGTTATGCTGAAAGAAACCTTCGCATCAATCTTAATGACGTCAACCAGGGAATTCCCGCCATCCCCAGTTGGTCATATTGGCAGTTTCCTGAACTGGGCAGGTTACCCCGACTTCGCGCAAACAATGTGACGTAGATTCAGGAATTTCATGAATGAAAGCAAACTTTCACCATCGAGCGTGAAGATTAACAATTCATGTTATTGCACTTCTCGAACGTGAGTGAGATCACTGGCAGGACTTCCTCCTTCAAAATGACCGTCACTTCAACATAGAGTAAACAGAAGGATCAGACTGCTGGTGGCGCATCGCTGACCTCCAGTTTACTTTTGTTTCTCTAAGTAATTTCTCACACTTCTGCTCGGCTCTGCTTTATGTTGACATTCGTTATCACTTTCTCATCCGTGCAATTCTGCCTTAGCATTTTCTTGTAATTTTATCAAGTCCTCCGTTAAACAAGCAGCTACTATTGATTTCTGTAATTATTTACGCTGTTCGTCAGTCAGCCTCCATTCAAAACAATGCAGTGGAGATATCCATGCTTATTGTTTATGATTGATTGTTACCTGGGCATAATATACGGTGCTTTTCCTCCATCTGAGAATGACCTCATATTGGCTAGGGGGAGGCCGTGGACCGAGATTGGGATTAACAATTAAAATGGTCAGCCACTAGAAAACTTCGCTTGCTGTTGATGGAACTGGGGTGCTCGACAATGCGTTAATTAATTTGAAGTAGGGCCTTCCGGAAACGTTGACCATTTATTCATTTCTATAAAAGTTGCTTTCTGCAATTGATTTGATTGGCCGATTGGCCCGAGAGTGGTTCGCAAATACATTTCCTGACTTCGCGAATCATATTGTAATTTCGTGTCAAGCTATCCATACCTCATCACAATTGGGATTTTATTTGAATGACATCATGTTTATTTTTATCCCAGCTGTGTGAAGACACGTCAGCCTTGTGTAGTATTGAATATTCAGTGTGCTGGAGCGAGTATAAATGTATGAGCGTGGAGATTTATCAGCTCAGAGTTTCTTCAGCCAGATCACGGGCAGAGGGAAGACAGGCTGAATCTCACTCAGCATGCTTGAAACATTTTACCGCGTGAGAAAGATTTATTACATGGTCATTGCGGTTATTGGTGTGCCTGGTAAGAACATCGGCGAACTATCATTTGCGGTTCTTTGCGCGCGGTCTTTTGACTCGTTCAGATACCGACAGCGTTGCGATGTCGGTGTATCAGTGAGTGCGGTGCAGACATTGTGGCAAAACTCTGTGTTCCTTCAGAAGTTCCCTTGTAGTTTAATCCTTGGCCTGTGCTGAAAATAAACCGGCAGGTGAAACAGATGGCGAGTGCAAGATCTGGGAGATTGATTTTGTGAATTAATAGCAGACAGTTTTGATTTGTCAATGCAAAGCCACTGTCAAAGTAAACTCTGGTAATCCAGCGCGCTCGCCGCCTACTTGCTGATATTCTGTATCAGTAGCGAATCATGTCTTATCAGTTAGAGTCTGAACCATCGGGAGTTTCGTAATCTCAAATAAGGCGTTTTAGTGTATATGTGTTTGCATCCACGCACTATTATCCGTGCAGTGAAGGGGTAGTTAAGATCCCACCAGTTAGAGGTCAAACGGGGCAAGGTATATGCGACAGTCCACTCTGGAACAATAAGTATCAAAGAACTTGGGAAAATGCTGAAGTAACTTGGAGCAACCGCTACAAGACGCAGAATAATCTGTACTGCTTTTCGTTTGGAAATCGGATGGCTTATGCATGAACGTGCGAAATACCTGAATCCTTCGGTGGATCAGGTAAATTCTTTACATTGAAAGTTGGAAATTTCTGATCGGATTTTTTGACATATTATGAAGAAACCCCGTCCTAGAATAGTTGCAGAATTTGAAAGAAACAAACTATGTGGGGACCCTGTGGGCAAGTGACAAACGGAGGTGAGAAGAAGACAACGACACTCGAACTGGGGAAAATAAATTTTCTTTGACGTTTAGCTTTGCAAATGGACAGAGAAGTAGGGAGCAGGGCTTCACTTCACAGAGTGACAGAACATATGTGACGGGAACGCAGCAATCCTGTTCGCTAACGGAGCTGCCGAGGAATGCGGGCTTTACACATCAGTCGAAAAGTTGATGGTGCGAGATTTCTACTGAGTGCTCTACAACAGCGATCAGTTAACAATACCTCCTTCTCAAACACTGCTCCTTTCCCAGTGCCGCGTATCGTACCGTTTCATTCAGCATGCACGCGTGTCAGGCATCGGTGACTCCGCTTTAAATGTTTTAAATCTCCAGAAATGAATTATCTGGGAAGTTTTATTGTTCACAGTTTCCAGCTTATCTTTGCCCTGAGATCCACGAGTGGGCGAGACAGTAATTCATTAATTCTTTATTTGCTCTTTGCCCAGTGAATTTAGTGGCGATTGTGATCCTGTCCCGAGGAAAGTGCGGTCTCTCCACCTGTACCACTCGCTACCTGGTGGCCATGGCGTCGGCGGATCTACTCACCATCATCTTTGAGGTCATACTGTGGCGGGTCAGTTATTATTACTTTCCCGGGACTTTCCTGGACATCACCCCCGTGTGCAGCGTGATCTCTGCCCTGAGTGCGGCAGCCATCGACTGTTCTGTCTGGTTCACTGTCAGTTTTACGTTTGATCGGTTTGTCGCCATCTGTTGCAAGAAGCAAAAAGCAAAGTATTGCACCGGGAAAACTGCGGTTGTGAATCTGACAACAACCGTTGTTCTGCTCTGCTTCAAAGATGTGCCCATTTTTTTTGTTTATCATCCTGCAAAAGTGATTGACAATATACCCTGGGACTGTATTCAAAGGCCGGACCACAATACGGATCCCGGGTGGGTGGGCTATGACTGGCTTTCTACCGTTCTAACTCCATTACTCCCGTTTGTCTTAATACTGCTGCTCAACGCTCTGACAGTCAGGCACATTTTGGTGACCAGTCGCGTCCGTAAGGGGCTGAGGGGTCAGAGCAAGACGGAGAACCGCAGTGACCCGGAGATGGAGAGCAGGAGGAGGTCTGTGATCTTACTTCTCACCATCTCCGGCAGCTTCATCATCCTGTGGTCGGTGAATGTTGCCGAATTCCTTTATTACATCATTGCCGGGCTCGACCCAAAGTATTACAACGATTCGGAAATCATATTTCAGTTCTCCGCAGATATGCTGCAGATATTAAATTGCTGCACAAACACGTTTATTTATGGGATGACTCAGTCCAGGTTCAGAGAGCAGTTCATCAGTTCAGCGAAATATCCGTTCATGTTAATTATTTCAGTAACTAATAAACAAAATATCTGAGCTCCAGTCAGAGGCGGTCGCAGTGTTTTCCATCTCGGCCCACAGAACTGGCGGTCACTAGATAACGGGGCCCAAGAGGAACATAGCAATGGAACAGACCTTTCGCCACCCGCAGCCTGCGACATCCGCCTGTTACAAATTATTAAAATCATCTTACTTTTTATTTATATTCTTTCAGAATATTCACACTCTCGTCACCGCCACACCAATTTCGATAATGTTTCCCCAACTCCTGCGAAAATACCCATTGGTCAAGTGACCTAAATGGCTTCTCGGAAAGGGAGAACCTGGCGAAATTCTGTTGTCACAAGGTGACCGGGCGGCATTCACTCTGGGAGCTCCTCAGATCAGATCGGGTCTGCTCCATGCTTCGAGTGATCGGCAGCACAGTAAAAAAGATTTAGCCGATGATATCCAACATTGGCACGCCGGTCAACATGCTGTGAGCAGACATCATCACTGTGTACGGAAATCCTATCTTGAACTGTCGTGTTTATCTATGTCCAATGATTTGGTATCAACTTTGTGATGTGCTCTCCTGCAGAGGGAATGACTCAACAAAGTCCAATTACCATCTACAGAAAATCTATTTCTGAAGATGGCTTGCTTTACATTGTGAGGAAGGAGCCATTATTTCTTATTTCCCTGGGCTTTTAGAAGGTATCAAGGAGTCTTAATGGACGCAACACTGTCGAAGCGTCGATACACACATTATTAAGGTTTTGAACGAAGACCCGATAGTTAATTCTGACGGTAGAAAGGCTCGTGTTAAGACCATGAAAACACAGGATACGGAAGCAGATTTGGCTCTCTGGTTCCATCGAACACTTCTGCTGTTCTTTCTTGGGTGATACGTTTCTCAACCACAAACCCCTTCCTTCCCACATCATCCGTTAATCCCGTCACAAATCAACAGCTTATCAAACATTTTCTTAGCTGCACCCAATAACTTGCTATCGACGCCATCTGTAGGAGCAAATTCGTGTCCTTTGCTAATGAGTGTGAGCATTTCACTTACCTTCTTTAACATCAAACTAACCTGCAAATTAGCCTTCAGGAAGTAGAACACTACGACTCGTAACATTAATATAAATCTCTTATTTCGACCTGACTAGAAACTTTTCTGCGCATTAATTCCTTCTAAATGCATATGCTGCACCTTCCTGAGCTGCATTTCACCTGCCAAACTGAACCACGATCTGTAGATACCATCATTCACCACAACATCCCATTGCCATCCGCCAGCAAGAGGTTGTCCACAAGGAACTGGCTTGAGGTCAGCTACATGTATCTGGCACATATCTCCTCATTTGTCCTGACCGTGCCCATATTGAAAATTGCCAAAAGAGCTTGCATACTTCTGCCAGCACTGTCTTTTGCTTTAATGTCGATATTATGCCACCAATATCTTCTTAAAAACTTCAAACTTGTCCGACGTTTGCGAATAACATTTGAGAGTTCATCCCTTAGGCCACTGAAATTACGATTCGCACCATTTAGGTGTTTAGTTTGAAGGTGTGTTCTATCTGTTCTGTCTAACCACTTGTAATCGAGGACCATCTACATCTTAATTCACAAAGCCTTCCTGGAGATACATAACACATTTTACCCAAACTAAATCGTTGGCTCTTTGGCAGTCGCAGGCTTTGTTTGGAGGGATAAATGCACCATCTATTATTATTATTATTATTATACCTATCTAGGGCTACACTACATATTTCCACCTCCTAGAGTGTTAGTCATTAGAACCATAGAACCATAGAACACTACAGCACAGCACAGGCCCTTCGGCCCTCGATGTTGTGCCGACCGATATACTTCTTAAAAAAGTACAATCCCACACTACCCTGTAACCCTCTAATTTTCTTTCATCTATGTATCTGTCCAAGAGGCTCTTAAATACCCCTAACGTGTCAGCCTCTACCACCATCCCTGACAAGTCATCCCAGGCACCCACAACCCACTGTGCAAAAAAATTACCCCTGATATCTCCCCTAAACCTTCCTCTCTTAACTTTCTACATATGCCCTCGTGCCCTGGGAAACAGGTACTGGCTATCCACCCTATCTAAGCCTCTCATAACCTTGTAGACCTCTATCAAGGCCCCTCTCAAATGTATAATGATGCCACTTTGTTGCGTAATCGTCGTGTCCAATAAGCATGAGCCCCTGTGATGAAGGGCTGATTTGTGACGATATTCAATGCAAGACCAAGCCATCCAAATTCTACGCTCCAAAGAGAAGAGTCCCAGCTGTGCTAACCTTGCCTCATGAGACTTGTTTTCCAATCTAGGCAACATCCTGATAAATTTCCTCTACACCCTCGCCATAGCTTCCACATCCTTCCTATAATGACGTGACCAGAAATGAACACAATACTCTTAAGTATGGTCTCACGAGAGATTTGTAGAGTTACAACATGACCTCTCTCCTCTTGAACTCAATCCCCCTATTAATGAAGCCTAGCATCCCATAGGCCTTCTTAACTACCCTATCAACCTGTGCAGCGACCTTGAGGGATGTATGAATTTGAACCCCAAGGTCCCTTTGTTTTCCACACTATTAAGTAACCGACCATTAAGCCTGTACTCAGCCTTCTGGTTTGTCCTTCCAAAATGCATCAACTCACACTTGTCCGGAATGAACTCCATCTGCCATTTTTCTGCCCCACTTTGCATCCTGTCTATATCCTCGTGTAACCTTCGACAACCAACAGCTCCATCCACAACTCCTCCAATCTTAATATCATCCACAAACTTACTCACCCATCCTTCCACCTCTTCATCCAGGTCATTTATAAAAATTACAAAGAGCAGTGGTGTCGGGACAGATCCCTGCGACACTCCATTAGTCACCGACTTCCAGGCAGAATGCTTTCCTTCCACAACTACCCTCTTCTTTCTTCTTTTAAGCCAATTTTTTTTTATCCAAACAGCCGTGGTTCCACTGATCCCAAGCTTCCTGACTTTCTAGATGAGTCTTTCGTGAGGGACCTTGTCAAATGTCTTGCTAAAAGCCATGTAGACCACATCTACTGCCCTACCCTCATCAATTTCTTTTGTTATCTCTTCAAGAAAATCAATTAGGCTTGTGAAGCACGACCTGCCCTTGAGAAAGCCATGCTGACTATTCCTAATCATATTATACCTCTCCAAATGTTCACAAATCCTGCCTCTCGGGATCATCTCCATCAACTTACCAATCACTAAGGGAATACTCACTGGTCTATAATTTCCTGGGCTATCTCTACTTCCTTTTTTGAATAAAGGGAAAACATCCGCAACCCTCCAATCTTCCGGAAGTTGTATGACGTTTATAGGAAGCAGAGAGTAAATAAGGTGCTTGAGGAGCATAAGAAGTGCAAGAAAATACTTAAGAAAGAAATCAGGAGGGCTAAAAGAATACATGAGGTTGCCTTGGCAGTCAAAGTGAAGGATAATCCAATGAGCTTTTACAGGTATATTAAGAGCAAAAGGATTGTAAGGGATAAAATTGGTCCTCTTGAAGATCAGAGTGGTCGGCTATTTGCGGAACCAAAGGAAATGGGGGAGATCTTAAATAGTGTTTTTGCGTCTGTGTTCACTAAGGAAACTGGCATGAAGTCCATGGAATTAAGGGAAACAAGTAGTGAGATCATGGAAACTGTACAGATCGAAAAGGAGGAGGTCCTTGCTGTCTTGAGGAAAATTAAAGAGGATAAATCCCCGGGACCTGACAGGGTGTTCCCTCGGACCTTGAAAGAGACTAGCGTTGAAATTGCAGGGGCCCTGGCTGAAATATTTAAAATATCGCTGTCTGTAGGTGAGGTGCTGGAGGATTGGAGAGTGGCTCATGTTGTTCCGTTGTTTAAAAAAGGATCGAAAAGTAATCCGGGAAATTATAGGCCAGTAAGTTTAACGTCGGTAGTAGGTAAGTTATTGGAGGGAGTACTAAGAGACAGAATCTACAAGCATTTGGATAGACTGAGACTTATTACGGAGAGTCAACATGGCTTTGTGCGTGGTAGGTTATGTTTGACCAATTTATTGGAGTTTTTCGAGGAGGTTACCAGGAAAGTGGATGAAGGGAAGGCAGTGGATATTGTCTACATGGACTTCAGTAAGGCCTTTGACGAGGTCCCGCATGGGAGGTTAGTTAGGAAAATTCAGTCGCTAGGTATACATGGAGAGGTGGTAAATTGGATTAGACATTGGCTCGATGGAAGAAGCCAGAGAGTGGTGGTAGAGAATTGCTTCTCCGAGTGGAGGCCTGTGACTAGTGGTGTGCCACAGGGATCAGTGCTGGGTCCATTGTTATTTGTCATCTATATCAATGATCTGGATGATAGTGTGGTAAATTGGATCAGCAAGTTTGCTGATGATACAAAGATTGGGGATGTAATAGACAGTGAGGAAGGTTTTCAGAGCCTGCAGAGAGACTTGGACCAGCTGGAAAAATGGGCTAAAAAATGGCTGATGGAATTTAATACTGACAAGTGTGAGGTATTGCACGTTGGAAGGACAAACCAACGTAGAACATACAGGGTTAATGGTAAGGCACTGAGGAATGCAGTGGAATAGAGGGATCTGGGAATACAGATACAAAATTCCCTAAAAGTTGCGTCACAGATAGATAGTGTCGTAAAGAGAGCTTTTGGTACATTGGCCCTTATTAATCAAAGTATTGAGTATAAGAGCTGGAATGTTATGATGAGGTTGTATAAGGCATTGGTGAGGCCGAATCTGGAGTATTGTGTTCAGTTTTGGTCACCAAATTACAGGAAGGATATAAATAAGGTTGAAAGAGTGCAGAGAAGGTTTACAAGGTTGTTGCCGGGACTTGAGAAACTCAATTACAGAGAATGGTTGAATAGGTTGGGACTTTATTCCCTGGAGCGTAGAAGAATGAGGGGAGATTTGATAGAGGTATATAAAATTATGATGGGTATAGATAGAGTGAATGCAAACAGGCTTTTTCCACTGAGGCAAGGGGAGAAAAAAAACAGAGGACCTGGGTTTAGGGTGAGGGGGGAAAAGTTTAAAGGGAGCATTAGGGGGGGCTTCTTCACACAGAGAGTGGTGGGAGTATGGAATGAGCTGCCAGACGAGGTGGTAAATGCGGGTTCTTTTTTAACATTTAAGAATAAATTGGACAGCTACATGGATGGGAGGTGTATGGAGGGATATGGTCCGTGTGCAGGTCAGTGGGACTAGGCAGAAAATGGTTCGGCACAGCCAAGAAGGGCCAAAAGGCCTGTTTCTGTGCTGTAGTTTCTATGGTTTCTATGGTTTCTATGGAAGCTCTCCCGTCCCCATTGATGATGCAAAGATCATCGCCAGAGGCTCAGCAATGTCCTCCCTCGCCTCCCACAGTAGCCTGGGGTACATCGCATCCGGGACCGGCGACTTATCCAGCTTAATGCTTTCCAAAAGCTTCAGCACATCCTCTTTCTTAATACTTACATGCTCAAGATTTTCAGTCTGCTGCAAGTCATCACAACAATCACCAAGATCGTTTTCCACAGTGAATACTGAAGTAAAGTATTAATTAAGTACCTCTGCTCTCTCCTCCGGTTCCATACACACTTTCCCATTGTCACACTTGATAGGCCCTATTCTTTCACGTCTTATCCTCTTGCTCACCACATATTTTTAGAAAGCCTTGGGGTTTTCCGTAATCCTGCCCGCCAAGGCCTTCTCATGGCCCCTTCTGGCTCTCCTAATTTCCTTCTTAATCTCCTTCCTACTAGCCTTGCAATCTTCTAGATCTCTAACATTACCTAGCTCTCTGAACCTTTGTAAGCGTTTCTTCTCTTCTGCACTAGATTTATTACAGCCTTTGTACACCACAGTTCCTGTACCTTACCATAACTTCCCTGTCTCATTGGAACATACCTATGCAGAACTCCACACAAATATCCCCTGAAAGTTTGCCACCTTTCTTCCGTACTTTTTCTTGAGAACATCTGTTTCCAATTTAAGCTTCCAATTTCCTGCCTGATAGCCTTATAATTACCCTTACTCCAATTAAACGCTTCTCTAACTTGTCTGTTCCCATCCATCTCTCTCCAATGCTATTGTAAAGGAGATAGAATTATGATCAGCATCTTCAAAATGCTCTCCCACTGAGGGATCTGACACCTGACCGGGTTCATTTCTCAATGCCAAATCAAGTACAGTCTCTCCTCTTGTAGGCTTATCTACACATTGTGTCAAGAAACCTTCCTGAACACACCTAACAAATTCCACCCCATTTAAACCCCTTGCTCTCGGGAGATGCCAATCGAAATTTGGGAAATTAATATCTCCCATCACGAAAACTCTGTTATTATTACTCCTTTGCAGGATCTGTTTCCCTATCTGGTCCTCGATATCCCTGTTACTATTGGACGGCCTATAAAAAGCCCCGAGTAATAATGTCGTAATCCCACGTGTCAATCCACGCCCTAAACTCATCTGCCTTACCTACAATACTCCTTGCATTGAAATAGATGCACCTGAGAACATTTCTATCCTGTACAAACCTTTGATTTCTGTCTATACTTGCAGTTCTCGAATGACCTTTATCCTCCTCTACCGCACTATCTGCTCTAACACTCTGATTCCCCACCCCCCGCCCCCGCAAAGCTACTTCAAACCCCCCGGAGCAGCACTAGCAAACCTTCCCGCAAGGATATTAGTCCCCCTCCAGTTCAGGTGCAACCCGTCCCGTCGGAACAGGTCCCACCTTTTCTGGAACAAGGCCCAATTGTCCATAAACATAAAGTCCTCCCTGCTGCGCCTACTCCTTAGCCACATACTTAGCTGCGCTATCATCCTATTTCTAGCCTCTCTAGCATGTGACACGGGCGACAGTCCTGACATTGTAACCTTGGAGGTGCTGTCCTTCAACTTTGCACCTAACTAGCTTAACTCTCTTTGCAGGATCTCCACCTCCTTCATCCACGTCATTTGTCCCTACCTGGACCACGACATCTGGGTGCTCACCCTCCCTCTGGAGAATATTGAGAACTCGATCCGAGATATCGCAGACCCTGGCACCGGGGAGGTAACAGACCATCCGGGATTCTCGATCTCTCCCACAGAACCTCTTATCTGTTCCCATAACTATCGAATTCCCTATCACTACTGCTCTCCTCTTTTCCCTCCTTCCTCTCTGAGGGTCCAGTGTCGGTGCCAGAAAAGTGACCACTGCAACTCGCCCCTGGTAGGTCATCCCCAACATCAGTATCCAAAACGGCATAATTATTATTGATGGGAATAGCCACAGGGCTACTCTGCTCATTCTGTCTATTCCCCTTCTCTCTCCTGACAATCACCTAACTACCTGCCTCCTGACTCATCGCGCATGATTCCTCACTCTGGCTCACTGACGATCATTTCAATCGTCTTTTCTGCATTCGCCGGTTTCTATTCCCCTCCCTACCCCAGTGAAAAGACCTACGTTTGTTAGTGTAGATCAGCGCCATCGTTATGACGCACTCTTCCACCGTCAAAAGCACACTGTTCGCCTGTTCCAGGCGCACTGCTCCGCTCCAGCGTTTTGTTCCATGAAACTCCAATGATTACTCTATGCACTGAGTAGAACAATGTACAGCAATATCATGTCTCCGTTCTTATGCACCGTGTCTCGTGTAATTAAACGAAGCATGCATTTCATTTTAGATGGAAATGCTAGACTGGGGATTCATCGCTCAGTGGTCCCGGGAATCTTTTGCATCCAGGAAGCCGTTCTGTTCTCACCTTGGTCTGGGCGAAGAACCGCGGGGAAATACAGTGCACATTCTTTAGTGTTTTACCTATAGGGATCTATAGACTTAAAACTCTGGAACGGCTTGTTCCTTCAGACTCAGCACAGACCTAATGTCATTGGAGTGTGTTCAAAACTAATCAGACTTCCCCAAAATCTATTACAGTCATTGCAGTCATTTAGAGTCTTTGGAGCAGACGGTAAAATAGGCTGAAAATTGGCAGATGGAATTTCATGCAGCTATCTGCGAGCTGTCGCATTTTGGGAGGACATACACGGTCACTGATGAGTGCGGTGGAACAGAGGGATCCGGGAATAGAGATCCGTAATCTCTCGAAAGCGGCACCACAGGTCGATAGGGTCGTAAAGAGAGCTTCTGTTACATTGACCTTCATAAGTAAAGCTACTGAGTATTAGAGTTGAGATGTTATGTTGCCATTGAAAAAGATGTTAGTGAGGCCGAATTAGGGGTATTGTATGCAGTTCTGGACACCTTTCAGAAGGAAAGCTATCAATAAGATTGAAAGAGTTCACAGGGAGTTTACGAGGATATTGCCGGGTCTTGAGGGCAGAGTTATAAGGATAGCTTAAATAGATAATATATTTATTCCATGTATCGTAGGAGAATGGCGGGAGATTTGATATAGGTGTACAACATTTTGAGGGGTTGTATAGGGTAAGTGCGAGCAGGCTCTTTCCCATTGAGGTTGGATGGGATAATGGTCACAGGTTAAGGGTGCAAGGTGAAATGATTAAGAGGAACATGAGAGTGGTGAGAGTGGAACAGGCTGTCAGTGGCAGTGACGAGCGCAGAATCGATTACAACATTTAACAGAAGTTTGGATAAGTACATGGACGGGAGTGGAGTTCATGGCTACGGTCATGGTGCAAGTCGATGGGACTCGGCAGAATAGTTCAGTGTGACTACTCGGGCCGAGTGGCCTGTTTCTGTGCTGTGTTTCTCCATGACTTTAGAAATTTCCAACCACACCCAGCCTACCACACACACTATGGGATATGATCTCAGTGGAGCTGGGGGAGGGGAGGCTATTCACATGCAATTTCATAGCTTTGCAGTCAGTACACAGTGCACTGTGAGGCTGCAGTTGCGGGTTCCATTGCTGGGATCAGTGCACAGTCACTGTGGGCTATGAGGATTTTGTGAATAAAGCACCATTCTCCAATTTAGAATCTCAAGCCAGGGAGCAAGCCTATGGTTTGTATATTTAAGTTGTATTTATGGCGTTGTGATAAACAGATGATAGCCCTCCACGACCTCTCTGTCCTTTCCTTTCAATATTCGAGTTCACTCGTAAATCTGTCATCCGATGCATTGACATAGAACTCGCTAATACAAAAGTTAAATTTTCTCACCAGCAACCCTATGGCTTCTAAGCAAACAACGTTACTTTATTTGCCAAATATATTTTATGATAATTAGTGACTGCAACCGTGCAATACTTTGTCATATTATTAAATTAAGTATTATATGCTTTATTGTACTAGTTATACACTGAAATGTAGTGATAGGCTATAAGCTTGTTAATGTCTTAACTATCACTACATTTCTGTGGAGCTCTGGACTTCATATATTTCTTTCATTTTGGTTCAGTGCTTAACATTGTAAGAAGCCCTATTCATATATATATATTCACAGATTCACAGGTGAAGTGTCCCCTCACCTGGAAGGATGTTTGGACAACGGAGAGAATTCGGCCGTCCGGCCCTTTCACTGTGACACCCCGAACTCCACATCAAATCCGTCCAAACGAATCTGGGTGAACTTTAATGACCAATAAATATAATTCCTCTCAGCGATCAGCTGTCTGAGTGATTCCCTGACTTTGAGAGGAAGGGGTGTCTATGGTCCACATGGTCAGGGTGTTGAGTTTACCAGGAGACAGAGACCGCAGGGACGGGAGGTTTTCTGTTGACTACTACACTGTGTGTGGACCCCGCTGGCAATTCTGGTGTTGTGACCCGAATCGAGACAAACACCAGGCTGCCCACTCCACCAACAACACGGCACAGCCGGACACATAACAGGGGACTTTACATCTCACAACACTGGATTCAGTGATGAAACCCGTGATTAATGTTGTTGTCACACTGATTCAGAAGAAACGTCCATTCAGGTATTTTTAAACATGAGCGCTCCCCCACAGGTGACGTCACACAGGCGCACCCTCGCGCCTGACGTCACACGGGGTTCCCCACACCGGGATCTGCCTTCACGTGCGCGGTGTCTTACGTCACCCACGCGCTGGTAAACTTGAGCTTTCTCGGTTTAACGTCTAGGCTACTAATCACGTGACCAGCCCCCCCCACCGCTGTCAACCGAGGAGTCAGCGCTGCGCTATTCCCATTGGTGCGAAGTGATGTCAATCACTGCTTCCAACCAATAGCGGAGGCGGACCAGCCGAGTGGGCGTTACCCCCGCTGACACAGTCTCCCGAACTTTCTGTCACGGCGGGACAACCGTCAAAGTAAATGTCCGCTTTCTGATTTATTTCCATTTCCCTCCGAGGGAAGTTGGGGCGTTTGTGAAGCGTCTCCTGCGGCCGGAGTCTGATGTGTCGCTGAGAGGTAGGAGGAGACCATTTCCTTCCCCCTCTCTCACTCTCTTTACCTCTCTCGCATCTCCCTCCCTGCCCGTCTGTGACATCTTTCTCGTCCTCCCTCTCACTCTATCTCCTTCCCCCTCTCTCCGTCTACCTTCAGAGAACATCACAATTAATTATAGAAGGTACAGGAAGCCAGTGCCGAGTAGATAGGATGGGAGTGATATGCTCGTCCTAGATTTGGTTAAAAGTCTAGCAAAAACATTCTGAATGAATTGAAGTTTGTCAATAGATTGCTTTGGAAGGCCAGCAAAGACTGCATTGCAGTAATCTAATGAGATCTTGCACATCAGTTCCATTTTTCTGCCTTGGCATTAGATCCCTTGAATTTCTGAACTGGTCTATGGTCCACATTCCTGTGTGGAAAGAAGTCCAGTCTTCTTCTGTATTATTAAAAAGGCTTATTTAATTTCTTCCCAAATGATCTAGCTCGTAAATTAAGTAGATATTCCTTGTTCAAGATTTGTCCACAGGAGGAAATAATTTCACTTTATCCTCCCTGCTGAATGCCTTAATTATTTCGAATTCATCCAGCTCACCCTGCAACAAGCTGAACCATAGGAATACAAACGATGTTTATGCAGTCTGTCCTCTTAACCTAATTACAGTGGATACTACTTAGCAGTCTGCCCCCTCTAAAGCCAAATTGGTTCAATTGTTTTGCAGTCCCTGGAGCAAACACGTAGCATAATCGTTAGCACAATGCTTTACAGTGCCAGCAACCTGTAGGTTAAATAGTCATTGTAAATTGTCCTATGATTATGCTAGGGTTAAATCAGGGATTGCTTGGTGTCTTGAATTAAAGGACGGAAGGGCCGTGCTGTATCTCAACAAATAAATAAATAAATAGATCTTGTGGGGATTGAAATTACTTCCTTCCAGTTTGGTATAAATTAGTTGATACTTGGTTAAGATTGACTCACTAGCTACTGCTTCTTTGCGCTCAAGTA
This sequence comes from Mobula birostris, assembly GCF_030028105.1. Classification (NCBI taxonomy): domain Eukaryota; kingdom Metazoa; phylum Chordata; class Chondrichthyes; order Myliobatiformes; family Myliobatidae; genus Mobula; species Mobula birostris. The sequence goes on along the minus strand of NC_092382.1, from coordinate 19,348,356 downwards.
GACAACACCCATTGAAACTCTAATGTTTAGTTTTTGGCTCACTTATTTGCACAGATTTCACTGATACATCTAATTCATTAGTATAACCAAAATTTTATCAGGGTAGATTTAGGAGAGGCAGTTATCAGCTGTGCATTAGTCTGAACAGTGAGCGTAGAGTGCTCAAGCTGATGTGATGTGGAAGCGTTTCACATAGTGCAGCATTGTGAGACTGTGGTAATAAAATGATAAGAAAGATCATCTTTTGAACCTCTGTCTTACCCCTTTCCGCCCCTCAACCCCCCTCTCTGCCCTCTCAGGTCTCTCTCCCATCTCCGTCTCCCCTCGCTCTCTCCTTTTCGTATCTATAGACTATTCTCTCTCCCGCCTCTCCTCTCTCTCTCTCCCCCACCCTGCCCTTTTCCTGCTCAACCGAGCTCCCTTCTCTTTCTCCCCGACTGTTTCCAACCTCCCCGACCCCGCACTTCAACCCCCAACTCTCCCTCCTCTCTCCTCCCCGGCCATGTCCACCCACACCCGTCTTACCTCCTCCCTCCCTTCTCTCTCTCTCTCTCTCTCTCTCTCTCTCTCTCTCTCTCCCCCCCCCCCCCCACGACAGACCATCGCCTGTCTGGTCGCGAATGTGATCTGCACCTCCGCCGTCATCCTGTACTTCTCTTGCATTGGGTACCGCTAACGCACGGCGCTCCTTGTAGCGCTCCCCTCTGTTGTAGCGTCCTACCGCCTCCCTCCCTCCTCTCCCTTCTCTTCCCCCTTCATCCCTCGACCACTTCCTCTGGCAGCTCCTTCCACAGACGGGCCACCCTCTGGGTGAAAAGGTTTCCTCTCGGGTCCCCTATTAAATCTGTAAAACCTGCGCCCTCTGGTTCTCGATTCCCCGACCCTGGGGAAATGTCTGTGTTCATTCACCCTGTCTGTGCCCCTGGTGGTTTTACACACCCCTGTCAGGTCACCCCGACACTCCCGGGAATAAATTCCCAACCCGCCCGACCTCTCTCCGTAACTCAGACCCTCCAGTCCCGGAGACATCCCCGTAAATCCCCGGGAGCTCCGGTCTCCTGTTCCCGGTGTCCGGTCCGACGATGGCGGGGATGCCGAACGCCGCCTTCACCGCCCCGTTTCCCCGTCACCCCACTTTCAGGGAACCGTCACCCCCTCTCCGACTCCCCAAAACCTGTCACCCCCTCTCCCTCTCCACAAAACCTGTCAACCCTGTCACCCCCTCTCCGACTCCCCAAAACCTGTCACCCCCTCTCCGTCTCCCAAAACCTGTCACCCCTGTCACCCCCTCTCCGTCTCCTCAAAACCTGTCACCCCGTCACCCCCTCTCCGTCTCCACAAAACCTGTCACCCCGTCACCCCCTCTCCGTCTCCCCAAAACCTGTCACCCCTGTCACCCCCTGTCCGTCTCCCCAAAACCTGTCACCCCTGTCACCCTCTCTCCGTCACCCTAAACCTATCACCCCCTCTCCGTCTCCCAAAACCTGTCACCCCTGTCACTCCCTCTCCGTCTCCCCAAACCTGTCACCCCCTCTCCGTCTCCCCAAAACCTGTCACTCCTGTCACCCCCTCTCCGTCTCCACAAACCTGTCACCCCGTCACCCCCTCTCCGTCTTCCCAAACCTGTCACCCCTGTCCCCCTCTCCGTCTCCCCAAAACCTGTCACCCCTGTCACCCCCTCTCCGTCTCCCCAAAACCTGTCACCCCTGTCACCCCCTCTCCGTCTCCCCAAACCTGTCACCCCTGTCCCCCTCTCCGTCTCCCCAAAACCTGTCACCCCTGTCACCCCCTCTCCGTCTCCCCAAAACCTGTCACCCCTGTCACCCCCTCTCCGTCTCCCCAAACCTGTCACCCCTGTCACCCCCTCTCCGTCTCCCCAAAACCTGTCACCCCTGTCACCCCCTCTCCGTCTCCCAAAACCTGTCACTCCTGTCACCCCCTCTCCGTCACCCCGTCACCCCCACTCCGTCTCCCCAAACCTGTCACCCCTGTCCCCCCTCTCCGTCTCCCCAAACCTGTCACCCGTCACCCCCTCGCCGTCTCCCCAAAACCTGTCACCCCTGTCACCCCCTCTCCGTCTCCCAAAACCTGTCACTCCTGTCACCCCCTCTCCGTCACCCCGTCACCCCCACTCCGTCTCCCCAAACCTGTCACCCCTGTCCCCCCTCTCCGTCTCCCCAAAACCTGTCACCCGTCACCCCCTCGCCGTCTCCCCAAAACCTGTCACCCCTGTCACCCCCTCTCCGTCTCCCCAAACCTGTCACCCGTCACCCCCTCTCCGTCTCCCAAAACCTGTCACTCCTGTCACCCCCTCTCCGTCACCCCGTCACCCCCACTCCGTCTCCCCAAACCTGTCACCCCTGTCCCCCCTCTCCGTCTCCCCAAAACCTGTCACCCGTCACCCCCTCGCCGTCTCCCCAAAACCTGTCACCCCTGTCACCCCCTCTCCGTCTCCCCAAACCTGTCACCCCTGTCACCCCCTCTCCGTCTCCCCAAAACCTGTCACCCCTGTCACCCCCTCTCCGTCTCCCAAAACCTGTCACTCCTGTCACTCTCTCTCCATCACCCCGTCATCCCCTCTCCGTCTCCCCAAACCTGCCACCCCGTCACCCCCTCTCCGTCTCCCCAAACCTGTCACCCCTGCCCCCCTCTCCGTCTCCCCAAAACCTGTCACCCCTGTCACCCCCTCTCCGTCTCCCCAAAACCTGTCATCCCTGTCACCCCCTCTCCGTCTCCCCAAAACCTGTCACCCCCTCTCCGTCTCCCAAAACCCGTCACCCCGTCACCCCCTCTCCGTCTCCCAAACCTGTCACCCCGTCATCCCTGTCACCCCCTCTCCATCTCCCCAAAACCTGTCACCCCTGTCAACCCCTCTCCGTCTCCCCAAAACCTGTCACCCCTGTCCCTCATCTCCGTCTCCCCAAAACCTGTCACCCCTGTCCCCCCTCTCCGTCTCCCCAAAACCTGTCACCCCTGTCCCCCCCTCTCCGTCTCCACAAAACCTGGGGCGTCACTATCTCTCACCCTCTGTCTCTCCCCACTCTGTTCTCCACCTTTCTCTCCCTCCCTGTCCGACCTCTCTCATCTCCTGCCTCTCACGTTTCCCTCCCCCCTCTCTCTTCCCTCTGTGTTCCACCACTCTCTCCCCCCCGTCTGACTCTCCCTCTATCAACTATTCTCTGCCGCCTCTCCTCTTTCTCCCCTTCTCTCTCCCACTCACCTCCTCTCTTCCTCACCCATCGCCCCCCAGTCTCTTCCTCCCCGTCTGGGTCTCCCACCTCCGCCTACCCCACACTCTCGCTCCCGACTCTACCCCCCCTCCCCTCTCTTCTGTCTCTCTCTTCCCCGACCCAAGCCCCCCCCCCTCTCTCTCTCTCTCACCCCATGTCTCCCTCTCTCCCTCTGGCAGAGGTTTGTCAGCGGGATGACGGTGATTTTGCTGGTGAACTGCCTGGTCTCCCTGGTGATGTCCGTCCTCACGGCCATCATCAACTGATGGAGGGAGAAGAGGGTACAGAAGGGGTGGAGAGAGGGGACAGATGGAGAGAGTGGCTGAGGGAGTGGGTAGTGGATCCCGTCTCCTCTCCTCACCTTCTCTTTCTCCCCTCCCCTCCTCAATCTGATCCCTCCCTCTCCCCCACCCACAGAAAATGGTGGTGATCCACGCTAACCAGCCCGCACCGCCGGACCTCGCCTCCATCTTCTCCAGCAAACCGGCGCCCACCCCGACTTCTGACGGGCCCCAGTGACGTCACGTTCCCCGCTCCACGGGACAGCCCGAAGGATTCGGGCCGAGCGGCCTGAAAGAAAAATCAAGGCCGGATTTTGGAGACGGGGAGGGTAAGGGTGCTAGCCTCTTCCCGTGGTCACATTCCTCCCCGTGGGTACCCCCCCCCCAGTTTCAGCTCCCTTGTTACGAGTCGCCCTCACCCACCCTCGGCATCCGGTCACTCCTGAAACACTCCGCTCTCTGTCCCCTCCATCACCGTCCGTCTCACCCTGGCTGGCGGCCATTTTGTGATGGTTACCATTCACAACCGCTCTCCCAGCATTTAGAAATAGTCACATCCTTTTCCTCACCTTCCACTCACTTCCCTCCCTGTTTATTCAATCTCAACTCCTCATCTATCCTCTCCTCCCCCCGCCCGCTCTCCCGACTCTCCATTTAACCTTCTGCGGACAGCCATTTTGTGACAGTGTGTGACCCTCCCTCCCACTTCCTCCCACGAAGTGTGTCACTCCCTCACACTCACCATCTTGTCAACCCCTTTCCCATTCCATCACTCGCAAACTCCTTCCCTCCCTCCACCACCTCGATGTTGTGCAACTTACGCTGGGTGGCTGCGATTTTGCGATGCCAATTTTCGCCTCTCCTGATCGTTTCTCTCTCTGTTACCCAGTGAGTCTCCCCCCTGCTCACCCCGTCACTCCTGACACCCTCCCCTCTCCGTCCCCTTGTCCTTTCTCCCGCCACCCACCACATCCTGGGAGGTGAACATTTTCTGATGGGAAATTTCACTTCCCTCCGTCGTTGAGTGAGTCGCTCCCCTCTCCCTCCGTTGTGTTACGTAACCGGCAACAATGAATATCAATCGAGACAGGTTATATAAAAAAAACACAAACATTTATTAAACACCGATAAGCGAGATGGGAAAAAAAAACATACTAAATCTTTAACCGGAAGTAAACAGGTATGGAGCCGTTCACCAACTCGCCACTCGGCTCTGGTTCTTAAAGCGTTAAATGCGAAAACAGTTCTTAAAACGATACAGTCAGATATAGTTCCTAAAGCGATAACTTCGAAAGTCCAACAGATTTACACGTTCAATTGGGAGAGACTTCTCTGGAGAAGGATTTCTTCACAGACGCAACTTTACTGCTGATTCTGTCCACAGGATTCACGATGCCGAAAATAAACAGTTTAAATCGACTGACCTTAAATTCCTTTAGAGAAAGACAGCACACCTTTGCATGAACTCATTGTTTTTTGGCAAGAGTTATCTCGATGCAGGTAGCTGCTACTCCAACGAAGACTCAGTAAGGTCGATCCTTTATTAAACTGCCAAATGATGCCGACTTCTCTCGATCCTTCGATCCTGCACTTTGATGAATTCTTCACTCCCTTCTAAAGTTGGAATTGAGTAAATCAACACATCTAGCAAAAACTTACAGTCCAAATAATATGGAATTCTGCAAGAGAACGCATCTCCGTTTAGAAAATGAAACTACGTCAGCAAAAACAAACACGCAACAGAAACGGAGATACAACACGTTCAACTGGAAATCTACAAACTCAAAACCAACTTCGTCACCTGGGTCGACCCTTATATAGTCACGGGGGGGAGGGGCACATATAATCACGTGACCTCACATCGGCGGGAAAATCACATCAGGTGACCTCCAAACGACCATTACATCATTCTCACAAAAAAAAAACAGATCTCCTGGAGCATGTAACAGTTGAGACACTCAACTCTCTGTCCCATCAGCCCTGACCGCGTCCAAACCCCTCGCTCCTCCTTTCCCCATCCACACCCCACTTTCTTGCCGTCCGTTTTATTTGCAAAGGATCGTAACCACCCATCCTTCCCTCACTATTAATTCACTCGCTCACACTCCTCATCAAGTTCATCCCCACTCTGTCCTATCAGACCACTCTCTCCCAGTCCCGTCACTTCCCTCCCTCCCCGTCCCATCACTTCCCCTCCGACCACGTCCCATTTTCTCTCGCTCCCCGCCCCATTACTTCCACTCTCTCCATGTCCTATCAGTTCATCTCCCACCCCGTCCCATCATTTTCCCTCCTTCCTGGTCCCATCACTCCCACTCCCTTCCTGTCGTTTCACTCCTCCTCATCCCATCTCTATCTTATCCAGGTCGCCCACCAGTTTGTGACAGGAACTTTCACCTCCCCTTTTCATCCCCTCTTCAGTCAGTAAATTCGCCACGGTCACCGTCTCATCAGTCCGCTCCTCGGCCCGTCACTCCTCTTTCTCCCAAACCCCTCACCCCTCCTCCCCAAAACCTACATGTATATGTGTACGTGTGAATATCTGAGATATATACATTTGTTTATTCAATTTAAAAATTATTAGAATTAAAACATATATACAGTACGCAAGACTATATAAAACATAAATTAAAATACTGTTATTACAATCAATAACACACTCGATCCCGGGATTGTATCCACGGGCACCGTATGTTCCTTCGCCATAGATTCTGTGTGTGACAGTGGCCATTGTAAGTCAGTGTCTCACTCCATCCCTGGCGGCCACATTAACCAAGGAACACACACAAAAATTCTGTTGAACGCAGCAGGCCAGGCAGTATCTATAGGAAGAAGTACAGTCGACGTTTCAGGCCGAGACCCTTCGCCAGGACTAACTTAAATAAGAGATAGTCAGAGATTTGAAAGTGGGACAGGGAGGGGGAGATCCGAAATGATAGGAGAAAACAGGAGGGGGAGGGATGGGGCCAAGAGCTGGACAGGTGATTGGGAAAAGGTATACAGAGATGGAGAAGGGGAACGGTCATGGGACAGGAGGCCTAGGGAGAAAGAAAGGGGGAAGTGAACCCACTATAGTGAGAGGGACAGAGGGAGAAAAAGGAGAAACAAAACGGGGAAAAATAATAATGATAATAATAATAAATAAGGGATGGGGTACAAAGGGGAGGTGGGGCATTAACTGATGTTTGAGAAGTCAATGTTCATGCCATCAGGTTGGAGGCTACCCAGACGGAATTTAACGTGTTGTTCCTCCAAACTGTGTGTGGCTTCATCTTTACAGTAGAGGAGGCCGTGGATAGACATATCAGAATGGGAGTGGGACGTGGAATTAAAACGTGTGGCCACTTGGAGATCCTGCTTTCTCTGGCGGACAGAGCGCAGGTGTTCAGCGAAACGACCTCCCAATCTACGTCGGGTCTCGCCAATATATAGAAGGCCGCATCGGGAGCACCGGACGCAGTATATCACCCCAGCCGACTCACAGGTGAAGTGTCGCCTCACCTGGACGGACTGTCTGAGGCCCTGAATGGTGGTGAGGGAGGAAGTGTAAGGGCATGTGTAGCACCTGTTCCACTTACAAGGATTAGTGCTGGGTGGGAGATCAATGGGGAGGGATCGGGGGGACGAATGGATAAGGGAAAGCTGGGATTATGTGATGGGACAGCGTGGAGGGAGCTTCACGCTGTGTCTGACCACAGGAGTGTGTGATGGGACAGTCAGGGCCCCAGACATATTTATTTATTATTTCCCCTTTTTCTCCCTCTGTCCCTCTGACTATACCCCTTGCCCATCCTTTGGGTTCCCCCTCCCCCTTGTCATTCTCCCCGGACCTCCTGTCCCATGATCCTCTCATATCCCCTTTTGCCGATGAACTGTCCAGCTCTTGGCTCCATCCCTCCCCCTCCTGTCTTCTCCCATCATTTCGGATCTCCCCCTCCCACTTTCAAATCTCTTATTAGCTCTTTCTTCAGTTAGTCCTGACGAAGGGTCTCGGCCCGAAACATTGACTGTATCCCTTCCCAGAGATGCTGCCTGGCCTGCTGCGTTCACCAGCAACTTTGATGTGTGTTGATTGAATTTCCAGCATCTGCAGAATTCCCCGTGTTTGAGTTTATAAAATCACACTTCAGGGCCATGTCCGGGATCGCTGCAGATCCAGGGTCACTGCCAATTGTCTGTCAATTTAACAGACTTGCCGAATGCACCGTCCTCAGCAAAGGGAGCAAAAGGAGTCTCTCCCCGTATAATCCCTCCCCGGGACACCGGTGTCCCAGACTGAGCCTCGGCACCCGGGATCTTCCTGTCTCTGTAATTCCCTGGAGTCTCAAATAGGAGAGTCTCGAACCGGCACATCCGGCGGAAGCTGCGCCGCTGGACAGGAGGTGGAAATACGTCACTACCGCAGAATAACGAATGGCTCACAGCGCGAGCCTGAAGCCAGTTCCGTTAAAACCGTTGGGAATTAGACCTGGCGCGTGGCCATTAAAGGTAAGGGGAAGGGCGGGAGTTAAAGGGGACGGCGGGGTTTCGGCCAAAATGTCCCCATCCCGCGGGCAGGGATGTTCACACATTCAGATGTTCACAGGATCCCCACTGTCAGTCCGGGTCTGACTCCCTGCAGAGATCTCAGTTCCTTCCTCCCGGTCCCACTGAACTGATTCCCCAGCAGCCTGAAACACATGGAACAGTAAAGATGAAATAATCAGATTACACAACCGTGTCAGTAACAGGGGACTGGGGTTAATGTTTCAACAACACTCACAGACAAATATCAGCAGAAAACCCGCGGATCTGCTGATATTTTATCACACTGAACATTAACACAAACACTCACAGGATCCACTCCAGACTCGGGAGGGTCAGTATGAGGCGGCGGAGAGCGGGGACAGATCGGTCTGTCAGCGAGTTGTAACTCAGGATCAGCTCCGTTAGTGATGGGTTTGTACTGAGAGCGGAGACGAGATCCTCGGCACCAGAATCTGTCAGACCGACATTGTCCAGCCTGGAGATGAGAGAGAGTGATGGTGAAGGACACAGAGAGACAGGAAATGGTACAAATCCCCAGTGTTTATCAGTAACATAATTACTGATCACATTAATGCTCAGTGTCACACATCCAGTGACTGTAAACACAATCTCCCACAGTCTGGTACTTACCACAGTTTCTGTATTTTACACTCCGGATTTCTCAGAGCCACAGACACCAGTTTCACTCCTGAATCTCCCAGTTTATTACTACTCAGGTTCAGCACCGTCAGTGATGGGTTTGTACTGAGAGCGGAGACGAGACCCTCGGCACCAGAATCTGTGAGACCGACATGTTTCAGCCTGGAGATGAGAGAGAGTGAGGGTGAAGGACACAGAGAGACTGGAGACGGTACAAATCCCCAGTGTTTATCATTAACACAATTACTGATCACATTAATGTTCAGTGTCAGGCACACAGTGACTGTAAACACAATCTCCCACAGTCTGGTACTTACCACAGTTTCTGTATTTTACACTTTGGTTTCCTCAGAGCCGCAGACACCAGTTTCACTCCTGAATCTCCCAGGTCATTCTCCCCAAGTCTAAACACAAACAGACAAATTGATGAACAAAGTGATTCAAACCGTGGGTCTGAGGGAATTTCTTTCACTCGGATATTTCAGGAAACATTAAACCCTTCAGTAAATCACTGATTGGAGTTCCCATCACTGTCAATGTCCCTCACTGCCCAGCTCCAGGGTATTCACCGAATGTCGGTAATTTAGTCTGTCGGTGTGATCCTGTAAACTCCACATATTCTGTCTCATTCCCCGATGGCTAGAAAAGTGTTCCTGATGTGAGAGGGTCAGGAGGGGCAGGGTTGAAGTGTGGGAGAAAATCCCACAGAGAGGAAGGTTTGTGGGAGACGGTGGAAGAAACAGGAGGAAGGGGGATGGGGAAGAGAGATCCCACAGGACAAAGTGGGGTGGCATTTGTCACAATTCTTCACAATTTGATTTACTACAGTTTTACCCAAATCCCTCTACATTGAAACAACACAATGTAACAGTTTCACAGTTCAGAGTGAGAGATAAATCAAGTTACCTCAACTCTTGGCACTTGTGCAGCCCGGGTCCCAGCCGCTGGATTCCCTCACACTGAATGTGGCAGTTCTCCAGGTCGAGCCGTTTTATTGTATCACAGGGTCCGATGACATGAGACAGGACCGCGCAGTCAATCGGGGTCAGTGTCATTCCACTGAATGAAAGTGTTTCCACAGATCCCAGTGCGGCCTGAGCCAGTCCACGATTCTGAGACTCAAACAGGTAGTGCAATGTGTTCAGGAGGCTCCCTTTACCAGCTTCATTCCTCATGTTTCCACTCTGGCGTTTAACCTCCTCCTTCACCCAGTCAATCACCCGGCAGGCTGTTTGATGAGGAAATGGACCCAGAAACTCCTCCAGGCCCCGAACTGTCATTGGGTTGGAGAGACCAGCAACAAAACGGAGGAATATCTCAAACCGCCCATCTGTCGTGCTGTGGGCTTTAGTGAGGAGTTTCATAATATCTCTGCCATCTGGGATCAGGAATTGTGCGACTGCAGCTACAAACTCTTGGATGGTGAGGTGTGGGAATGTGTACACCACACACCGGGCAGAATCCTCTCTCTCCAGAAGCTCCATCAGGAACCCGGACAGGAACTGGGAAGGCTGCAGGTTGTGGTTGATCAAATCTCCATCTGTAAACACAATCTTCTTCTCGTACACTCCTCTGAAGGCCATCTCACCAACCCTGAGTAACACATCACGGGGGTTCTCAATCTCACGGCCGTGGTTTTTCAGGATGTTGTAAATATAGCAGGAGTACAGTTGGGTGATGGTCTTGGGAACTCGCTGCGGGTCCCTGAATCTTTGTGTGAAGAAGGGGCCCAGTGCCAGAGCGAGGATCCAGCAGTAGGAGGGGTTGAAGCTCATGGTGTACAGGATCTCGTTCTCCTTCACGTGTTTGAAAACAGCTGCTGCCACCGTCTGATCTTCAAAATGCCTGATGAAATATTCTTTCCGTTTCTCACCAACAAATCCCAGGATTTCAGCCCGGACACTGATCTCTGCCTTTTCCAATAAATGTAACGCAGTGGGGCGGGTGGTCACCAGCACTGAACACCCTGGGAGCAGCTTGCCCTGGATTAAACTGTACACAATGTCAGACACTTCACACCACCACTCGGGATCTGAGCACTGGTGCTTGGGTTCCGTATCTCTCTGACTATCAGCAAAATCGATTCTGTGTTTGGATTCATCTAAACCATCGAATATAAACAGCAATCCCTCTGGGTTCTTCCAGACCTCTCTCAGGATATTCCTAAAGTAAGGATACTGATCCAGAATCAGTTCCCTCAGGTTTATTCTGCAGTTAATGGAGTTTAAATCCCGGAATTTGAAACTGAAGACAAACTGGAATTGTTGGTATATTTTCCCCGTGGCCCAGTCATAAACAATCTTTTGTACCATTGTTGTTTTCCCAATCCCCGCGACTCCGGCCACTGCTGCCGAACTCCCAGATTTGGATTTACTCTGGGAAAAACTGCTCTGGAATAACTGATCAGTTCGGATTTTTTCCAGCTCTCCACGGAGATGTTCCTCTCTCCACTCCTCGTGGTCTCTGCCTCTTGCCAGCAGCTCATGTTCCACCAGTCTCTGATCTCGAACAATAGAAATGACCGTGAGCTCAGCGTATCGATCAACCAGCTGGAAAACCTTCACCTTCTCCCTCATCAGGATCGTGTTCACTCTCAGCATTTCAGTTTGTGCCCGTAGAGTCTCCTTGTGTTTCTGCTGAACATCTTCCATGGGAAAAGACAGTGAACAAACTGTTAGATGCCTCATCTCAGAAATCAATATTTAAACACAGAAGAATTAGCTGAAAGTTATTGCATTATTTGGATTAATCAATGGATGCTTGTACAGCAAAGTAAAATCCATTAACAGACCCCTGACTGGACAGGGAGGCCTGGTCCAGATAAACACCAGATCATCACATTTCACAATTAACTGTGCTGTGAAGGTGAGTATTTCCCTGGTAGTTTACTGACCCCCGACTGTCCCGTACTGGACTACCTTCCACTGCTGTTCCAGCTGTCACTTATTCCTGTGGAAGAAACTTTCAATCCCCAGCATTGATGTGCCGAGTGTGTGTGGGGTCTCTCAGTGTGTCAGGACCCTGTCAGGGGTGTGTGGGGTCCAACAGTGTGTCAGGACCCTGTCAGGGGTATGTGGGGTCTCACAGTGTCGGGACCCTGTCAGGGTTGTGTGGGGTCTCACAGTGTGTCAGGACCCCGTCAGGGGTGTGTGGGCCCTCTCAGTGTGTCAGGACCCTGTCAGGGGTGTGTGGGGTCCAACAGTGTGTCAGGACCCTGTCAGGGGTATGTGGGGTCTCACAGTGTCGGGACCCTGTCAGGGTTGTGTGGGGTCTCACAGTGTGTCAGGACCCCGTCAGGGGTGTGTGGGCCCTCTCAGTGTGTCAGGACCCTTTCAGGGACGTGTGGGATCTCACACTGTTTCAGGACACTGTCAGGGGTGTGTGGGGTCTCTCAGTGTGTCAGGACCCTTTCCGGGGTGTGTGGGGTCTCACAGTGCATCAGGACCCTGCCAGGGTTGTGTGGGGTATCACAGTGAGTCGAGACCGTGCCAGGGGTCTGTGGGGTCTCACAGTGTGTAAGGACCCTTTCAGGGGTGTGTGGATTCTCACCGTATGTCAGGAACCTGTCAGGGACGTGTGGGTTCCCACAGTGTGTCAGGACCCTGTCCGGGGCTGTGTGGGGTCTCACAGTATGTTCGGGCCCTGGCAGGGGTGTGTGGGGTCTCACAGTGTGTCAAGACACTGTCAGGGTTGTCTGGGGTCTCACAGTGTGTCAGGACCCTGTCAGGGGTGTGTGGTGTCTGACAGTGTGACAGGATCTAGTCAGGGAATGTGTGGGGTCTCTCAGTCTGTCAGGACCGTGTCAGGAGTGTGTGGGATCTCACAATCTCAGGACCCTGTCAGGGGTGTGTGGTGACTCACAGTGTGTCAGGGCCCTGTCAGGAGTGTGCGGTGTCTGACAGTGTGTCAGGACCCTGTCTGTAGTCTGTGCAGTCGCACGGTGTGTCAGGACCCTGTCATTTTTGTGTGGGGTCTCTCAGTGTGTCAGGACCCTTTCAGGAGAGTGTGTGGTCTCAGTGTGTCAGGACCTTTTAGGTGTTTGTGGTGTCTCAGAGTGTGTCAGGATTCTGTCAGGGGTGTGCGGGGTCTCACAGTGTGTCAGGGCCCTGCCTGGGGTGTATGGGGTCTCACAGTTTGTCAGTACCCTCTGAGGGGAGTGTGGCATCTCACAATGTGTCAAGTCCCTGTTAGGGGTGTGTGAGGTCGCACAGTGTATCAGGACCGTCTCAGGTGTGTGTTGGGTCTCTCAGTTTGTCAGGAACCTGTCAGGGGTTTGTGGGATCTCACAGTGTGACAGGATCTTGTCAGGGCTGTGTGTGGTGTCTAACTGTGTGTCAGGACATTATCATGGTTGTCTGGGGTCTCACAGTGGGTTAGGAGCCTGTCAGGGGTGTGTGTGGTCTCACAGTGTGTCAGGTCCTTGTTTGGGGTCTCACAGTGTGTCAGGCCCTGTCAGGTGAGTGTGCGGTCTCACAGTGTGTCAAGATCTGGGCGATCTGGGAGACAGTGTAAGGAATCTGGAGCAGCAGCTGGATGACCTTCAACTCATAAGGGAGAATGAGGCAGTCATAGATGAGAGCTACAGGGAAGTAGTCACACCTAGGCTGTTGGAAGCAGGTCGTTGGGTGACAGTCAGAGGGGGGAAAGCGAAGGTGTGTAGTCTGGTAGCGCAGAGCACCCCTGTGTCCATTCCCCTGAATAATAAGTTTACCGTCCTGGATACTGCTGGCAGGGACGGCTGACCAGGTGTGAGCCACGGTGGCAGGGCCTCTGGCACTGAGTCTGACCCTGTGGTGCAGAAGGGTGGGACGGAGAAGAGGAGAGCTGTCGTCATTGGAGACTCTATAGTCAGGGGAGCAGACAGGAGATTTTGTGGACGTGAGAAGGAGACCCGCGTAATTTGTTGCCTCCTGGGTGCTAGGGTCCGGGATGCCTCTGACCGGGTGCACGACATCCTGGTATGAGAGGGAAAGCAACCAGAAGTCGTGGTACATGTTGATACCAACAACATAGGCAGGAAGAGGGATGAGGTCCTGAAGTGTGAGTTTCGGGAACTAGGCAGAAGGCTGAACAACAGGACCTCAAGGGTGCGTTCTCAGGATTGCTGCCAGTGCTACGTGACAGTGATGGTAAGAATTGGAGGAGATGGCAGTTGAATGCGTGGCTGAGGGGTTGGTGCAGGGAGCAGGGTTTTAGATCTTTGGATCATTGGGATCTCTTCTGGGGAAGGTGGGACCTGTACAGATTGGATGGGTTGCACCCGAACAGGAGAGGGAGCAATATCCTTGCAAGTAGGTTTGCTAGCATGGTTCGGGAGGGGTTAATCTAATTTGCAAGGGGGATGGGACCCGGAGCTATAGAGCAGTGAAAGAAGTGCATGGAGTAAAGCCAGATCTAACATGCAGAGAGGCTTTGAGGAAAGAGAAGCAGAATAAACGGTGTAAAGACAGTAAGGTAGAAGGGCTGAAATGTGTGTACCTCAATGCAAGAAGCATCAGGAACGAAGGTGATGAACTGAGAGCTTGGATACATACATGAAATTATGATGTAGTGGCCATTACATAGACTTGGCTGGCACCAGGGCAGGAATGGATTTTCAATATTCCTGGATTTCAGTGCTTTAAAAGGGATAGAGAGGGTGGAAAAAGGGGAAGAGGGATGGCATTACTGGTCAGGGATACTATTACAGCTACAGAAAGGGTGGGTAATGTGGCAGGATCCTCTTTTGAGTCAGTATGGGTGGAAGTCAGGAACAGGAAGGGAGCAGTTACTCTATGCGGGTATTCTATAGGCCCCCTGGTAGCAGCAGAGATACAGAGGAACAGATTGGGAGGCAGATTTTGGAAAGATGCAAAAATAACAGGGTTGTTATCATGGGTGAGTTTAACTTCCCTAATATTGATTGGCACCTGATTAGTTCCAAGGGTTTAGATGGGGCAGAGTTTGTTAAGTGTGTCCAGGATGTTTCCTGTCTCAGTATGTTGACAGGCCGACGAGGGGGAATGCCATACTAGATCTAGTTCTAGGTAATGAACCGGGTCAGGTCACAGATCTCTCAGTGGGTGAGCATCTGGGGGACAGTGACCGCCACTCCCTGGCCTTTAGCATTATCATGGAAAAGGATAGAGTCAGAGAGGACAGGAAAACTTTCAATTGGGGAAGTGCAAATTATGAGGCTACAAGGTGTGAATTGGGATGATGTTTTTGCAGGGAAATGTGCTATGGACATGTGGTCGATGTTTAGGGATCTCTTGTAGGATGTTAGGGATAAATTTGTCCCGGTGAGGAAAACAAAGAATGGTAGGGTGATGGAACCATGGGTGACAAGTGAGGTGGAATATCTAGTCAGGTGGAAGAAGGCAGCATACATGAGGTTTAGGAAGCAGGGATCAGATAGGTCTATTTACGAATATAGGGAAGCAAGAAAGGAGCTTAAGAAGGGGCTGAGAAGAGCAAGAAGGGGGCATGAGAAGGCCTTGGTGAGTAGGGTGAAGGAAAACCCCAAGGCATTCTTCAATTATGTGAAGAACAAAAGGATGACAGGAGTGAATGTAGGTTCCTTTTAGATAAAGGTGGGAAGATATGCTTGGAGGCTGTGGAAGTGAGCGAGGTCCTCAGTGAATACTTCTCTTCGGTATTCACCAATGAGAGGGAACTTGATGGTGGTGAGGACAATATGAGTGAGGCTGATGTTCTGGCACATGTTGGTATTAAGGGAGAGGAGGTGTTGGAGTTGTTAAAATACACTAGGAAGGATAAGTCCCCGTGGCTAGACAGAATATTCAGCAGGCTTCTCCATTAGGTGAGGGAAGAGATTGCTGAGCCTCAGGCTAGGATCTTTATGTCCTCATTGTCCATTGGAGGGAGGTGAATGTTGTTGCTTTGTTCAAAAAAGGTAGTAGGGATAGTCCGGGTAATTACAGACTAGTGAGCCTTAAATCTGTGGTGGGAAAGCTGTTGGAAAAGATTCTTAGATATAGGATCTATGGGCATTTAGAGAATCATGGTCTGATCAGGTACAGTCAGCATGGCTTTGTGAAGGGCAGATTGTGTCCTGCAAGCCTGATAGAGTTCTTTGAGGTGACGACCAGGCATATAGATGAGGGTAGTGCAGTAGATGTGATCTACATGGATTTTAGTAAGGCATTTCACAAGGTTCCACACGGTAGGCTTATTCAAAAAGTCTGAAGGCATGGGTTCCAGGGAGGGTTGGCCAGGTGGATTCAGAATTGGCTTGCCTGCAGAAGGTAGAGGGTTGTGGTGGAGGGAGTACATTCAGATTGGAGGGTTGTGACTAGTGGTGTCCCACAAGGATCTGTTCTGGGACCTCTACTTTTCATGATTTTTATTAACGAACTGGATGTGGGGGTAGAACGGTGGGTTGGCAAGTTTGCAGATGACACAAAGGTTGGTAGTGTTGTAGATAGTGTTGAGGATTGTCAAAGATTGCAGAGAGACATTGATAGGATGCAGAAGTGGGCTGAGAAGAGGCAGATGGAGTTCAACCCGGAGAAGTGTGAGGTGGTACACTTTGGAAGGACAAACTCCAAGGCAGAACACAAAGTAAATGGCAGGATACTTGGTAGTGTGGAGGAGCAGAGGGATCTGGGGAACATATCCAGAGATCCCTGAAAGTTGCCTCACAGGTAGATCGGGTAGTTAAGAAAGCTTATGGGGTGTTGGCTTTCATAAGTCGAGGGACAAAGTTTAAGAGTTGCAATGTAATGATGCAGCTCTATAAAACTCTGGTTAGGCTACACTTGGAGTACTGTGTCCAGTTCTGGTCGCCTCACTATAGGAAGGATGTGGAAGCATTGGAAAGGGTACAGAAGAAATTTACCAGGATGCTGCCTGGTTTAGAGATTATGGATTATGATCAGAGATTAAGGGAGCTAGGGCTTTACTCTTTGGAGAGGAGGAGGATGAGAGGAGACATGATAGAGGTGTACAAGATATTAAGAAGAATAGATAGAGTGGACAGCCAGCACCTCTGAACATCTGGAGAAGAGGGATGCGTATGTGAGAATGCTGTTCTTGGACTACAGTTCAGTATTCAGTACCATCATTCCCTCCAGGCTGGACAAGAAGCTCAGAGACCTCGGCCTCGACCCTGTCTTGTGCAGCTGGATCGTCGAGTTCCTGTCAGATTACCGGCAAGTGGTAAGAGTGGGCTCCCACACCTCTGCCCCTCTGACACTCGACATAGGTGCCCCTCAGGGCTGTGTCCTAAGCTCCCTCCTTTACTCTCTGTATACACATGACTGTGTCGCCACCCACAGCTCCAATCTGCTAATTAAATTTGCTGACGATACTGTATTGATTGGCCAAATCTCAAATAATAACGAGGTAGCCTACATAGAAGTCATCACCCTGACACAGTGGTGTCAGGAGAACAACTTCTCCCTCAATGTCGCAAAAGCAAAGGAGCTGGTCGCAATGTCGCAAGAACAAGAGGAATGGAGACAGGCTAACCTCTATTGACATCAATGGATCTGGGGCTGAGAGGGTGAACAGCTTTAATTTCCTTGGCATTCACGTCACTGAGGATCTCACATGGTCTGTGCACACCGGCTGCGTGGTGAAAAAGGCACACCAGCATCTCTTTCACCTCAGATGGTAGAGGAAGTTTGGGATGGGCCCCCAAATGCTGACGATTTTCTACAGGGGCACAGTTGAGAGCATCCTGACTGGCTGCATCACTACCTGGTATGGGAACTGTACTTCTCTCAATCGCAGGGCTCTGCAGAGAGCGGTGCGGACAGCCCAGTGCATCTGTAGATGTGAACTTCCCACTATTCCGGACATTTCAGAGACGGGGTAAAAAGGACCCGAAGGATCATTCTGGGCCCAAGTCTCACCAAGCGCAAACTGTTCCAGCTGCTACCATCCGGGAAACGGTACCACAGCATAAAAGCCAGGACCAACAGGCTCCGTGACAGCTTCTTCCACCAGGACATCAGACTGATCAATTCACGCTGATACAACTCTATTTCTACAAGTGCATACATAAACACACACTCACCGAGCACACTTTACTGTAATTGTGCTGCTGGTGCAGAAAAACAGTTTACACGACATGTGTCTGTGATATTAACCCTGATTCTGAGAATTTTTATCTGGCTGTTGTCTCATTTTTTTAGATCTGTTTTTCATCGTACTCATACTGTCCTCATTCATATCAATCTAAGTGTGATCCAGTGCACATGGTGTTTTCTAGAAACTGTCATTTAAGTTCTTATTTTTCTTTGCATATTTTCCAGATCTGTTTCAGACCAGGATATTATACCAAAACTGTACGTCAATATACGCATAGTGACTGTATACTACCTTTGTTATATTTTTACTGTTCAGCTCTGTTTGGCAGATTTTCTTGATCCTTGATGTAAATTCAGATTTTCTTCAGACTTGCAATAAATTCAGATTTTCTTTGGTCTTAAAGTAAATTTTGTTGGAAGGTTTTCCTTTATCACACAATTATCTATTTTCTTTGCTTATTGATATCCTAAATATATGTTTGATATTCTGTTGCATTGTATCCTGATGCTCTGTTTGATATTTTACTGGCTCTATTGCACCTTTATGTTTCATGTTTTGTATATTTCTAGTCTAAAGTTCATGCTTATATCTTTCGAAATTAGTTCCATTATTTGAATTATTTGTTTCAGCTTTGCTGATGCAAGAGCAAATAATTTCAAATCATCAATGTATAGCTGTGCAAAGGTATAATTCGTATTTTTACCTGATTTGTTGCCTAATTTTTGTCCATTTCAGTAAATTATGAGCAGGTTTAAAGCCAAACAAAACCATATTGGCCTTAGTGAGTCTCTCTGGAAAAACCCTCAATTTATTTTGATAATGGTGGTTGTCTCTTTGTGGTTGTTAATAGGATGATTATTTTACGCCAATGATTCATCAGATGTTGTAGAAATTTCACAAGTATTGGATGAATTTTATATCTATTTGGAACCTCTCTTAACCATGTGAGGGAGAGAATCAAATGTTTTTTGATAGACAACATTACACTGAAAGATTTCTGCTTTCCACAGGTTTTGAAATAAAATTACATAATCTGTTATCTGTTGTTCATACCCAAATGGTATTCTTTCTGCTCTCCTGTGAGTATAATGTGGTTATCCAAGTGAGTTGTTATTAGTTACGAGATGCACGATGCTACAATTAAATAATTGTCTTATTATTATTAAGAGCCAATAATAACATAGTAAGTGACCATTCAATGGTCTTATAAATGCAGATTTAAAGCTGTCCCTGAGGCTGGTGGTACACACCTTCACCATTTTATAGCTTCTGCCTCACCGGAGTATGAAAGAGAGAATGTTTGAGGTGGTTTGGGGTTCAGCACAGCCAAGAAGGGCCAAAAGACCTGATTCTGTGCTGTAGTTTTTTTTATCGTTTCTATGGTTTCCAGACAACATCCATGTGTAACTTCATCCATCACCATCGTCACATCCTGGAGGAACTCAATCAAGTTGTCAAGACGCAAACCCCATCCAAAACATTTAATGATTATGGACCTGTATTCCCAGATCACTTCACTCTACCACCCTCCTCAGTGCCCTCCCGGTAACTGTATAAGACCGACCCTGCTTGGTCCTTCCAAAGTGCAACACGTCGCACTTGTCTTCAATCTGTCCAATTTATTCTTAAATGTTAAAAAAGAACCCACATTTACCACCTCGTCTGGCAGCTCATTCCACACTCCCACCACTCTCTGTGTGAAGAAGCCCCCCCTAATGTTCCCTTTAAACTTTTCCCCCCTCACCCTTAACGCATGTCCCCTGCTTTTTTTTCTCCCCTTGCCTCAGTGGAAAAAGCCTGCTTGCATTCACTCTATCTATACCCATCATAATTTTATATACCTCTATCAAATCTCCCCTCATTCTTCTACGCTCCAGGGAATAAATTCCTAACCTATTCAACCTTTCTCTGTAACTGAGTTTCTCAAGGCCCGGCAACATCCTTGTAAACCTTCTCTGCACTCTTTCAACCTTATTTATATCCTTCCTATAATTTGGTGACCAAAACTGAACACAATACTCCAGATTCGGCCTTACCAATGCCTTATACAACCTCACCATAACATTCCAGCTCCTATATTCAATACTTTGATTAATAAAGGCCAATGTACCAAAAGCTCTCTTTATGACCCTATCTACCTGTGACGCCACTTTTAGAGAATTTTATATCTGCATCTGGAGTATTGTATTCACTTCTGATTGTCCAGCTTTTAGAAGGATTGGAGAGGGTA
Organism: Mobula birostris; assembly: GCF_030028105.1. Taxonomy (NCBI): domain Eukaryota; kingdom Metazoa; phylum Chordata; class Chondrichthyes; order Myliobatiformes; family Myliobatidae; genus Mobula; species Mobula birostris. The sequence continues at coordinate 19,328,413 of NC_092382.1, read as the reverse complement.
CAGAACAGGCTCATCAGGGTGTTGCCTGGATTCAGTGGCATGTGCTACAAGTCGAGGTTTGATAAAATTGGTTTGTTTACTCTGGAGTTAGAATAGAGATCTGACAGAGGTACACAAGTTTGAGAGATAAGATTTGGGTTGACAGCCTGTATTTTGTTTGTTAATTTTACATAATACTGGTGTCTAATACCAGAGAGCATTTGGTTAAGGTGAGATGTGGTAAATTTACAGCAATTGTGGTTGTTTTTTTTCATAGAGTTCTGGTATCTGGAATTTAATATCTGGGTCATGTCGAAGGCAACTATGTAATATATGGTCCTAGATATACATGAATGTACAGCAAATGCAAGGATATGGTCAATAATATAAGAAAGGATACCAAAGTATATTTTTTTTACTTTCCCAGATATGTAAAGCGTAAAAAAACGGGAGAGGGTCGATATTGGACCGCTGAAAAATGATATTGTAGCTGCAGTAATGGGTGAAAAGGAAATGCCAGACAAACTCTGTGGAAGTCACTAGCGGAATTACAAAAGGTAAAGAACATCAGTGAACAGAATTGTGTGTAGTGCTATTACAAAGGAAAAGGGGCTTGGAAGATGAAAGGTCTGAAGATAGAAAAGTCACCTGGACTGGGTCATACAGTGTATCAGGAGCCTGCCTGGGGTGTGTGGGCATTCCCAGAGCATTAGGACCTGGAATGAAGTCTTCAGCAGAACCAACAGATGGATTAATAGAAAAATAAAATGTAGAATATTCAGGCTGCAAAGAGAGATACTTTGAATTGTTACTTCAATCCAGAGATCAGCGAATGGCTAATGGTGAATTTTGATTCCCAGGTTTTGCCAAGTCACAGACTAACACTTGAGGTGTGGTTTGAACTGAGCATTTCATCACTCACCTATCAGTTGAGTGGGTAATTCAGATAACCCTTGGGCGATGTTCATGTATTCCTGTGGATCAGGACCTGTTTAAATATAAAAAGAATCCATGGAAACAGAGCTAAAATAATTAAAATTACTAAAATGTTTATTTCAATGTGCCTTTGTGTTCAGTGTGTGGTTTTAACGTACCGAGTTCCTGTATTTCCCTCAGTATTCTGTCCAACTTCGGTAACTCAGTCCTCCATGTCACAAAGGATTCCCACATCGCCCTCCGGGCCCGGGAGCCTTTACCCATCACCAAACTGAGGAAGAGTCTGGAACTCTCAGTCCGGTTTCCCTTCTCTGTCAGTTCAGTGACTTTCTAGAAAAGGAAAGTAATAAATTTACTGTGAAGCAGACAGACAGACATGGAGAATGTGCAGGAAAATATCTGTTCATGGTCCCAGTAGCTTCAGAAATGATGCAGTCACTGGGCTGCTGCCTGATCCTCCCTGGGTTCAGTCGTTAACAGAGAAACAGTAGCTGAGGGAAATTCTAAATCAATATTGTGAAAGAATAAGGATTTACTGTCACCCTGCAGTATATTCAACGTGATTAATTTACTTATCCATCAATGTGTAACATTACATCAAAAAGATGTGACAACAAGAACGGAAGACGGGGAGAGCGAGAGAACAAAAAATGGATGGTGGGCATCACTGAATCGTGGCTGAAAGAAGATCATATTTGGGTGCTCACATCCAAGGATACATATTTAATCGAAAGGATAGGCAGGTGGGTGAAAGGGTTGGGTGACTCTGTTGTCATAAAAAATGAAATGTCCTTCTAAAGAAGTGATAGCAGTTTGGACGGTGTAGCTGTTAATATCCTGCGTAGGAACAAAATGACCGTGATCGAACAGTAACCAGGATGTGGGCTACAAATTCCAGTGGGAGAGAGAAGAGGCATGTAAAGAGGTCAATGTTAAAATAGTCATGGGGAATTTCATTCCGCAGGTAGCTTTTGGAAAATCAGGTCGGTGTTGAATCCCAAGTGAGGGAATTTATAGAATGCCTATGAGATGGTTTTTGAGAGAAGCCTGTGGTTGAGCCCACTATAGGAAAGGCAAATCTGGATTCGGTGTTGTGTATTGCACCAGATTTGATTGGGAAGCTTAAGGTAAATAAACCCTTCAGAGGCAGTGATCATAAAATAGCAGAACTGACACTGCAGTTTGAGAGGGAGAAGGTAAAAGTCAGATGTATCAGTTTACACTGGAATAAATGAATTACAGAGAAATGAGAGAGGAGCTGGGCAAAAATAAATTGGAAGAGGACATTAGCAGAGGTAACAGCAAAGCAGGAATAGATGAAGATTCTGAAAGCGATTCAGAAGACACAGGTAGAGGTAGATAATGCCAAATACGAAGGATTATTCCAAAGGGAGGATGATCAACAATCTCTATACATAGAATATAGCAAAATATAGTGGAAAGCTGGAGGACTGGGAAGCTTTTACTAACCAGCAGAAAGCAATTAAAAGCTGTAAGTACAGAGAGTGTGAAATATGAAGGTAGGCCAGCTAATAATGTAAAATAGCTTACCAAAATGCTCGTCTGATATATATGCCCTTTCAGGACAACCTATTGATTTTTGATGTCATGCGATATCAGCTTTGTGCGTGGTCGTTCATGTCTAACCAATCTGAATGTTGGACCAGGAAGTTACCGGGAAAGTTGATGAATGGAAGGAAGTGGGTGTTGTATACTTGGACTTTAGCACGGCATTTGACAAGGTACCGCAAAGGAGGGTGGGCAAGAATGTTCAGTTGCTCAGCAGTCAAAGTAAACTGGTAAGTTGGATGAGACAATGGTTTTTTGGAAGAAGACAGAGTGTGGTTAGAAACTGTTGAATCTCTGACTGGGAGTTTGTAACATGTACGGTGCCACAGGGATCGGTGCTGGATCCGATGTTGTTTGTCATCTCTATCGATGATCTGGGTGAAAATGTGGTTAACTGGATCAGCGAATTTGCAGATGATACCAAGAGTGGGGACGTGTAGTGGAGAGTGAGGAAGACTACCAAACCTTGCAGTGGTGTCTAAACCAGCTGTGAAATGGGCTGAAAAAATGGCGGATGCAATTTAATGCAGACAAGTGCGACATGTTGCACTTTGGAAGGACCAAGCAGGGTCGAACTTATACAGTGACCGGTAGGGCCTAGGAGTGTGGTAGAACAAAGTGATCTGAGAGAACAGGTGCATAATCATTAAAAGTGGCAGCAAAGGTTGATAGATTGGACAGAAAGTATTTGGCACACTAGCCAGGAGGTGAGATATGATGTTGAACGTGAATAAAACGTTGGTGAGGCCTAGTTTTCAGTACTGTGTGCAGACCCGATCACTTACTTCGAGGACAGAGGTAAAGAAGGTTGGAAGAGTACAGAGAAAATTTACAAGGATGTTGCTGGAACTGGAGGACCTGAGGTATAAGGAAAGATTGAACAGGTTAGGACTTTATGCCTTGGAACATAGAAGATTAAAGGGTGATTTGATAGAGGTAAACAAAATTATAAGGTGTATAGACAGGGTAAATGAGGGGAAACTCTTCACTCAGAGGGTGGTGAGATCGTGAAACGAGCTAGCAGTGCGAGTGGTACAAGTGGTTAAGAGAAGTCTGGATAGATACATGAATGGTAAGGGTATAGAGCACCATGGCCCAGTGCAGGTCAGTGGGAATAGGCAGCTTCAGTAGTCTGGCATGGAATAGATGGGCCAAAGGGCCTGTTTCTGTGCTGTACTTTTCTATGACTATGACAAGTCAGCCACTCTGTTAGGGAACTTAGATGGAGACCAGACCAGCTGTGGTCAGCAGGTTTCCCTCCCTCAAGTATCGCAGTGTAGCCAGTTGTCCCAGTTTACAATCTGACAGTTTAATATTCATCCTGGATTAATGAGCTGAGGTGAATTTGACCGACGGTCCTAATAAGACACAAAATTAGTTTTAGACTGAATGCCTTTTCAACAGTCCAGATATGCAGCCACTGCTCGTATATCACACTGATAAATACAGCACGTGTGAGAGGAAAAGGCGACGCTGAACCTGTAGTTCCCAGTACTCTCCACCTCAACAGCTGAAACCAGATCTGCTGGAGACGATCAGAGATCAAAGTCTCCATTGCCATGTGGAACTCCTAGAACGTGCAGGAGATGAATATTGATCACTATTCCCTCTGATACCGGCAGTTCGGTGACAATACACTAAATACACTCACCTCATTTTCTTCTCTACTGAAATGTCCCTCCTTTGTCAACATCCAACCGAGTCTTTCAACCTTTTCTTCAATCGCTTGTTTGAGTCTGTCCCTGTAGAACTTTGTCAGTTGGTACAGTCGATATTCACCCCCCTCTGCCAGGAGGTCGGAGATTGTAAACTCTGGCTCTGTGAATATAAAAAGTGAATGTAGTCACAAACTGAAATATCGCTTGTCTCCACCGCTCTCACCCAACCCAACAAACCAGTGTTCACCTGCCTTCAGCTGGAAACATGGATTTTGTCCTAATCTCCAACACTGGCCTTAAAACCGACCCATCAATGCGCTGGGCATGACGTTACCAGAAGGATCACATTCACTAGGAACCTGTCTCTCTCACCATCGCACCCACTCACCTATTTGAGTTTAAGATGGGCAATAAATGTTGGGACTGTCAACGATAGTTGCTTCCCAGAGATACTCTTTCCATCCTGGTGAATACATTTCCATTAGATCATATCGCGGAAATACTTTCTTATCTGAATAGCTGCATTTCCTCCGATACACATACTGGAAATCATCAGAGCAGGTGGTACATTTCCTGTAGTGGGGTTAACGGGTGCCCCACTACACCACATGTACCACACCTACACATTTCCCCCTTCTGACCAACCCTCCAACAAGGAATCACATTTACCCGCTTCCTGCCTCATTCTGTGAACACATTACCCTCATATTTCACTCACCTGCTCCTTGTTGGACACTTGACAATTCCGTGTTTAATGAGCTTCCGAGATGACAGACAGTCGCCTCACTTGTACCGTTTCCAGGGTCCTGCTCAGTGTCTCTGATGTCACTGTCTCTGGGCTGACAGACAGTCGCCTCACTTGTACCGGTTCCAGGGTCCTGCTCAGTATCTCTGACGTCACTGTCTCTGGGCTGAATTTGCTCCACTTCTGCTGCGGCTGGACCGCATTCCACTGGGACATTGCTCTCAATCTGACCCTGCTTTGGTACCTTGCTTCCCGTGTCCCGATCATCTTCCCTCGATGAGTTGACTGGTAACAACCTCTTCAGTCCTTTCCCTACTCGATTCATTATCCCACCTGAAGTAAATGAGGAATAGCAGGTTTAGAGTGATTTATACTCAAACAAGGATTCACAATGGGTGTCTGCAATGGAGCTGAGACTCCGGCTGACCAGATTTGGAGTGGGACTGTGCTGGTGAATGTGAACCACACTTCCTGCTAGGTGACCATCCCGACAAGCCGGTGTCTGGACACATCCACTCCCAGAAAAAGAACTGGATAGACACAGTAATACTGATCACCGACTACACATTAGTTGAACACACTGATAACCAGCCGTTATTAATGGAACAGCATCAGGTGATACCGGGAATTATCACTGGGATTATCTTTCATAAACATAAATCTCCCTGGGTTACAAACTGTCCAGTCACCTGTGTCACTCACAAACAAGCCATTGGATTACTCATGGTTCGATCCCCTAGATCACACATTCTCCATTTGCTTGGTCACACATTGCCTTGTCCCCTGGGTCACAGACTGACCATTGCCTTGATGCCTGGTCCCCTGGGTCCCATCCCGTCACCTGGAGGATGATTGTCATGTAACAACTATACAAGTCATTGGCAAAGGGAGCATCTTGGCGTGCTCGTAGCTAAACTTAAGGTCTCACCGAGAGAGCTTTGCATTCATTTGCGGTTGCTGATCTATAGGATGGATGTGATTCAGCTGGAAAGACTGTCGAGAAGATTGTCAAGTATGTTACTGGATGGAGCTGCTTGGTTTTTGTGTTATATGTTTCGGCTGGGACAGTTTGCCCTGGATCAGGGGAGCTTGAAGGGTGACCTTACACACGTACATAAAGTAATCAGGGGTGCAGAGAGGGTGGATAGTCATAATATGTTTCCCAGGTTAGGGGAGTCTGAGACTCGAGGGCAGAAATTTAAAAGGGACTGAAGGGGCATTTTTTCACGTGGCGGGTGATGAGTATAAATTGCACGCAGTCAGAGGAGGCTGTAAACACAAATAAAAGGATTCATTTCCAGGCTGTAATCTCTGTTTTATTCCACCTGGAATCACAGAGTTGAGCACAATCACAATGCCCACCGGAGACAGTGACAGTTGGTCACTGGTTATACCGGGTCTCCCATCAGAGGCACTGGGAATTTAAATTCAGGTAGCAGATCATCTCAAGAGGGAAATATTGAGAACTCACTTTCACCATTTGGCCACAGACCAGACATGGATTGGGATATTAAAACAAAATCAGAATCAGGTTTATTATGACCGGCATGTGATGTGAAATTTGTTAATTTAGCAGCAGCAGCTCAATGCAATAGATAATCTAGCAGGGAAAAAAAATACTGAATAAAAAAAATAAACAAGTAAACCAATTACGAATATTGAATAGATTTTTTAAAAACTTGCAAAAACAGAAAGACTGTATATTAAAAAAATCTAAGGTAGTGTCCAGAGATTCAATGTCCATTTAGGAATCGGATGGTAGAGGGGAAGAAGCTGTTCCTGAATCGCTGAGTGTGTGCCTTCAAGCTTCTGTACCTGCTTTCTGATGGTAACGGTGAGAAAATGGCATGCCCTGGGTGCTGAAGGTCCTGCATAATGGACGCTGCCTTTCTAAGACACTGCTCCCTGAAGATGTCCTGGGTACTTTGTAGATTCATACCCAAGATGGAGCTGACCAGATTTACAACTTCCTGCAGCTTCTTTCGGTCCTGTGCAGTAGCCCCTCCATACCAGACAGTGATACACCAAACCAGACCACAAGTTTATCTAAAATGAAGTGTCTCCTGATCCTCAGCCATTTCCAAGGCTGGCAATGTTCTCGGCTCGGTTACAGAAAACAGAGTTTGGAAAATTTCCCTCATCTACTTTCCCTCAGAGTTTGGAAAATTTCCCTCATCTGAATTTTATAAATAAAAGTTGGAGATGTCTTTCACCTCTAAACAGGCCGATGTGCAACAAACCCTGAGCCTGGACTTTTACGTAACAAACAACACCGCCGTCACATTCCTGTTTGTGTTTCACTCTCAACCTACTGATTCAGGGTCTCCGGCTCCTTTCACTCAGGTGGAGCTTTGCCTGGTGAACGAAGTCATTCGACCATTACTGGTGTCAGGTCCCTGCACTGGGACTGTTGGACTGATCAATTACACAAAGCTGCTTTACCAGTGGGATCAATGACACTTTTCTCTGCCCTGTTAGCACCTGTGTAAGTTTCTTCATCTGAACTAGTAACCATGTAACAATTACAGCACGGAAACAGGCCATCTCGGCCCTTCTAGTCCATGCCGAACTCTTACTCTCACCTAGTCCCACCAACCTGCACTCAGCCCATAACCCTCCATTCCTTTCCTGTCCATATATCTATCCAATTTGTTTTAAACGACAACATCGAACCTACCTCAACCACTTCTGCTGGAAGCTCGTTCCACACAGCTACCACACTCTGAGTAAAGAAGTTCCCCCTCATGTTACCCCTAAACTTTTGCCCTTTAACTCTCAACTCATGTCCTCTTGTTTGAATCGCCTCCATTCTCAATGGAAAAAGCCTATCCACATCAACTCTATAAATCCCCCTCATAATTGTAAACACCTCTATCAAGTCCCCCCTCAACCTCCTATGCTCCAAAGACTAAAGACCTAACTTGTTCAACCTTTCTCTGTAACTTAGGAGATGAAACCCAGGCAACATTTTAGTAAATCTCCTCTATACTCTCTGAACTTTATTGACATCTTTCCTATAATTTGGTGACCAGAACTGTGCACGATACTCCAAATTTGGCCTTACCAATGCCTTATACAATTTCAATGTTACATCCAAACTCCTATACTCAATGCTCTGATTAATAAAGGCCAGCAAACCAAAAGCCTTCTTCACCACCCTATCCACATGAGATTCCACCTTCAGGGAACTATGCACTATTATTCCTAGATCACTCTGTTCTACTGTATTCTGCAATGCCCTACCATTTACCATGTATGTCTTATTTTGATTAGTCCTACCAAAATGTAGCACCTCACATTTTTCAGGATTAAACTCCATCTGCCATCTTTCAGCCCAGTCTTATAACTGGCCTAAGTCTCTCTGCAAGCTTTGAAAATCTACTTCATTATCCACAATGCCACCTATCTTAGTATTATTTGCATACTTACTAATCCAATTTACCACCCCATCATCTAGACCATTAATATATATGACAAACAACACTTGACCCACTACCAATCCCTGAGACACACCGCTACACACCGTCCTCCAATCTGACACACAGTTATCCACCACTACTCTCTGGCATCTCCCATCCAGCCACTGCTGAATCCATTTTACTATTTCGATATTAATGCCTAACGATTGAACCTTCGAAGTGCAGCTACAGGACAGAAGTTTAATGATAAAGATCCCAGTGAACATACCTGTAGCCATTCTGATTCTGACTGATGATTGTCGATTGTTGTCGTCTTGTTTACACTTTGGTCGCGGTGCAGGACAGTTCCAGCTGTTGGTGATGCCCTGAATTACATACAACAAGCAGACAGTGAGTCAGAGAGAGTACGATTCTTTGCAAAATGTGACCGTATCGCCACCCTGTGTATCAGAGCAGCAGTTTGCTTAGGGAACAAACATTCCCTGTTAACATCAACTCCCACACCATGTCTGTACGTCAGTCCAGTGATATCTGGCGAATCCTATTGACAGAGTCAGAGAGCAACAGAGCACAGACACAGACCCTTCAGCACAATGAGACAATGCTGACCACAGTGCCCACAGAGTTGGTCCCAATTTCCTGTGTTGGGCCCATTTCACTCTTGTCCTCTTCACTCCATCTACACATCCCAACTGCTATCGTCACAATCACTGTGTATCTCATTGGTAACTCTGAAGCAAAGCATTCATTAAGCACCGCATCACCGCATCCTCCAGGCACATTTCCTCCTTTGCTCCTGTGTAGTCCTACCCTCAATCTATTCATCCTCCTCTTCTTTTCCCACATGTAGAACGCCTTGGGCTTTCCTTCATCCTGCTTCTCAAGGACACCTCAAGTTCCTTCGACCTCTAAGTCATTACTTAAGCTCCTTCCAGGCTACCTTATAATTTCCTAGAGGCTTGCTTGGATGTTGCTTCCTAAACCTAAATAATGCTTCCTTTTCCCTCTTGCTTAAATGTTCTCATCTCTTGTGACCACAGTTTGTTTATATAAACATTCTTTCACTGTGGGTGGAACTGTATATAAGTGTTCCTAAAACAACCTTCACATTTCCATTGTGTATTTCCCCTTGAAAATGTTTTCCCAATTTACACCCCAAAGTTGCTCCGAATACCATTGTAACTATCCATCCACTAATTAAATACTGTCTCGTAGGGTCTGCTACTATCCTTGTCCATGACCATGATAAAAGTTGGGGTGTTGTGGTTACTATCTCAAAAGGGCCACCCATCGTGACATCTGTCATCTGACCTGCATCATTGCCTCATACTAGATACAGTATGGCAACTCCTCGAGTTAGCCCATACACATACTAGGTCAAGAATACTTCCTGGACACACAACACATTCTGCCTCATTGACACATTTTGGAGCAAGGAGGTTGGATCAACATCAGGAAAGTTGAGGTCAACAATGATAACAACCTTGTTGCTTTTGCACCTTTCCCAACGCTGCCAAGTTATCTGCTCTCATTATCCCTGTGGCTTTGGGGGAGGCCTATAGAATACTCCCAGAATGATAGCCCCCTTTCCGTTTCTGACTTTCACCCACATTGATGTCCTCTGTGTATGTCGCTGTGATACCATCCCTAATTAGTACAGAGAATTCCCCCCCATTCACCCCCCACCCCCATATGTATTATGAAACAACTAAAACCTGGAGCATCAAACACCAATCCTGCCCTTGTAACAGTCAGGTCTGTGTAATGGTGATAACATGCCATCCATTACTCGGATTTCCAGAAACTGCAGATTTTCTCTTTTTTTTTGATAGGTCATCATTCAGTCATGGTACAAGTCATAATACATAGCAGAATTAGGTAAAATGGTCATTCTAGTCTGCTCCATAATCAATCATGAAGGATTATTTTTCCAACACTGTATTGTTGCTTCCCTGCTATAATACTCAACCCATTTAGCAATCCAGAACATGAATATACCCAACAATAGCCTCCACCACCCTCTGTGACATCAAATTCCACAGATGAACCAACATTTGGCTGAAGTAATTGCTCTCACCTCAGTTTTAAAGTGAAGCTTCTTTATTCTGAGGCAGCACTCTCAGATCCCAGACTCTCCGTCTAATCAAGACACCCTCTCCATTCCCACTGCATCCAGACTTGCTGTTATTCAGTTGGTGTAAATAATCACCCCCGCCCTAACTTCCACCCCCCCCCACCACCACCAAACCCCAACCACCATCCCTCTGAACTCCACTGAACACAGGCCCAGGTCCATCAAATGCTCCACATGCATAATGCTTATTCCTCAGATTATTCTTGTGAACCTTGTTATCAACAGCTGTACTGAATACATTTCCGGGGAAAACAGGACAATTGGTACCAGGATAATGTACTGGGAAAAGCTGTGCCTTCTTTACTCTTCTGTCAACTCTCACAAAATGTTCCAGGGTGAATGTAATACAGATAAACTGGAATCACTAGAAATGCTCAGCAGGTAAGGAACAGCTGTGGGGAGAGGAAAAAAGTTAGCAATTCGGTTTCCTAACCTTTCATCAGAATGGATTCAAACATCATCCAGTTTTTAGTGGAAAATCTTGGGTTGTTCTCCATGGAGTGGTAGGGACTGAGGGAAGATCGGATGGAGGTTTATAAGATTATGAAAGACATAGATAGAGTAGACGGGGAGTATTGTTTCACTGTTTATAAATGTCTAATACCAGAGGACATGCAATGAAGGTGTGAGGGAGTAGTTGCAAAGGAAATGTTAGGGTAAGTTTTTCTACTCAGAGAGGTGTGGATGCCTGGAATGCATTGTCTGTTATGGTGGTGGAAGCCAACACATTGGAAGCTATTAAGAGATGTTTAGGTAGGCACATGGGTGTGAGGAAGATTGAGAGGATATGGACATTGTGTACGTAGGCGTCATTATTTTTTTTTGGGGGGGGTTTGATTTACTTTTTATCTGGTTTGGCACACCATTGTGGCCGATGCACCTGTTCCTGTGATGTACTGTTCCATGTTCTGTTCTATCTTCAGCATCTTGAGTTTCCCTTTGACTCCCACTGGCAGATAGACAGTTGACAGTGAGGGGGAATTTCCAAAAGTGAATTGAATTCTGAAACCCCGGTCTATTTCTACTGGGGCAAACACAAAATAGCGTATTAATCACAGCCTCTCCCTGCGAGGGATGGAATGGGAACTCATTCTCTGCTTTGCTTCAGAACTTCAGAACCTCAGAACCAAACATCTGAGCACAGAACAGAAATACTCGCTCAACATCTCATAAACCCGGACAACCTGATCCCCTGATTCATTTTATCTGGGTGAAAACGTGTGGTATTCCAGGATCCAACCTCAGAGGGTCACAGCCCACACCGAGAGCCTCACACATCTTTTCCACATATCACATTGGGTGTTTCCACATCTCACACTGACAGACTCACGCTACCAATATCCAGCCCCTGGAGACGTCTGCTTCACTGCGGAAGGAGGAACATCCAGCCACATCTGTAAAAGCACCAACGTAGACCGAAGCCCAAACACTACCAGTTCCATATTCCTAGAGCCCCCATCCCAAGATTGTATCTCAAGCACCAACTCTCCCAGGGCTCTTTGCTGCCGGTAATATGCGGCAGTGTCTCAGCTAATCCCAGTTCAATCTTCTTGCTGCGTGGGATCTCGCCCAGTACAGCTGGCTGCCATGTTTCCTGCAGTGTAGCAGGAACAAAATGTAAAATTATACAGTAGAAAATGCTGGGAACTCAGTTCATCAGACTACATCTCTGAAAGGACAAATGGTGGAAGACCCAGTTTCAGAACTGAGACTGTTCGAGATGCTGCCTATCTGCTGAGCGTTTCCAGTATTTTCTCCTCCTTACTTTGAATTTCCTGCAACTGTAGTATTCTCTCCCTCCTCGTTTTAATGCACAGATAGTAACTGATTGTAAAATATCAACAACACCCTAAACAGTAAATGCCACCCCACCCCAACCCATTTGTTAGTTCTCAGTTCATCCTGACCCTGGTGTAATACATCCCATACAGTCAATGCTCACAGCATCCTTTCCTCCCACTGTCACTCTGTTACATTTGCTCCTGAGGCCACTGTCTCTACGCTGAGAGGCGGTGACCACAGAGCGATAAAAAGTACAACACTTGCTGCAGCTCTGACGGGCCGTTACCCTGGAAACGGAGGAAGTGGCTCACCGAAAATAACCGAAAAAGGAAACAACAAACTCAACATCAGATGCTGTGAGTTTCATTATTACAAAGATTAACACTGCAGCCATTTTGTAACGGGGAAACTAAAATTGTAATGCCTGCTTTTACCCTGCCTCGTGCTGTATTCAATTAGACCTCTGGTAGTTCTTGTTAACAAAGGAAAAAAAAACAACAACAAAAACACACAAAAAAAGAAAAAAATAATAAAACAACAACGAATCCTGGAAAATTAAATGAAGTAAAAGGTGAAAGAGAGCACTTTACAACGATGACATAGGTCAGAAGAAAGTTTGCTGATACTGATCAGTGAGGTATCCTAAAATGACACAGCTAGAACAAACAATAAGAAATTTGGCATATACCGTTTGCCCCTGACCAAACTTTATCAATGAGTCATGGAAAGTATCCGATCTGGATACTTCCCGCCTTCGTACGGCTGCTGCTCTGCCCATGAGAAGTTGAAACATCAGAGAACTGTGGACACAGCTGAGCACAACATAGAAACAGGCCGCCCCCACCCCCCATGAACTGTCTCTATATTCCCCGTTGCCTCAGCAAAACAGGAAACAGAATCAAAGTTCTCCACAAACCTGGACATTCTCACCTCTCCCCACCCATCCGGTGGAAGATTAAAAGAAAACAGAAACATACCACTGGGCTGAAGGATGGCCTCCATTTTGCTGTGATATCAAATTGAATGTTCCCAGTATGATAGGACACAGCTTAATAAGATGGACTGTCGACCTCGCTATCTAACTCCATGTGACCTTGGACCATATGTCTACCTGCACCGCACTTTCTCTGTAACCATAATGATTTGTTACATTCAGTTATTATTTTACCTTCCATCACCTCAATGTTCTGTTGTAATGTATTGATTACTATGGATGGTTCGCAAGACAGGTTTTCACTATACCTCGGTACATGACAATAATAAACGATTCCCCACTTTAATTGTGTGGAAACATCAGAGAGAACGAGTTTTTCCTCTGGAACATCTGTAGAGAGTTTTCACTAAAGTGTACACACTATTGAGGAACCCACATAGAAATATAGAAACATAGAAAATAAGTGCAGGAGTAGGCCATTCGGCCCTTCGAGCCTGCACCGCCATTCAGTACGATCATGGCTGATCATCCAACTCAGAAACCTTCCCTCCATACCCCCTGATCCCTTTAGCCACAAGGGCCATATCTAACTCCCCCTTAAATATAGCCAATGAACTGGCCTCAACTGTTTCCTGTGGCAGAGAATTCCACAGATTCACCACTCTCTGTTTGAAGAAGTTTTTCCTAATCTCGGTCCTAAAAGGCTTCCCCTTTATCCTCAAACTGTGTCCCCTCGTTCTAGACTTCCCCAACATCGGGAACAATCTTCCTGCATCTCGCCTGTCTAATCCCTGTAGGATTTTATACCTTTCAATAAGATACCCCCTCAATCTTCTAACTTCCAACGACTATAAGACTAGGCGAACCAGTCTTTCATCATATGAAAGTCCTGCCATACCAGGAATCAATCTGGTGAACCTTCTTTGTACTCTCTCTATGACAAGGAGGTCTTTCCTCAGATTAAGGGACCAAAACTGCACACAATACTCCAGGTGTGGTCTCACCAAGGCCTTGTACAACTGCAGTAGTACCTCCCTGCTCCACTATTCGAATCCCCTTGCTATGAATGCCAGCATACCATTCGCCTTTTACACCGCCTGCTGTACCTGCATGCCCACTTTCAATGACTGGTGTATAATGACACCCAGGTCTCGTTGCACCTCCCCTTTTCCTAATCAGCCCCCATTCAGATAATATATATATACACACACACACATAAATGGAATACGCTTAATTCTCACATTAATATGGTCATATACCCGGAAATATCGGCAAGTCGTAACAGGGGAATGGAATCAAGAACAAAATGCCCAGACAGAAAGAGATGACGTCACTGATCTGGATGTCACTACTGGTCTCAATGGGTGAAAGATAAAACTGCTCATACACGTGGGGAAATGCCTCGAACGTGGAGTTACTGCCATTAATCTTCTCTGTCTGCAAAAGCACGACAGGCCGAATGGCCGCTTCCCGTGTACTGGAACTATGTAAAACAATTGTCGACCCCAGGCATCGCTGCAGGTGAAGTTTAGATCCGCTACCGGGCCGGGTGATGGACATAAAGATCCCCGGGTACAACTCCACAGATGGGAGTAGTTCCAGCATCCCGCCTCATCCCGCTCCCAGGACTAGAGCAACAGGGGCTGAGCGGAGGCTCATCTCCGGCGGCTCGGTGTGAAGGTCCCACAACCAGGATCGACCCCGGCAAGTTTTGGCCAGCAACCCGGACCGAAACCGCCTGTCCGTGTGACTTAACGATACTCACTACCCATCGTCAGATTTCCCGCTCGGGACCGGCCTCAATACTCACCGATGGGAGCTTCCCCCGCAGACAGTCAATCTTCCCCCGGCTCCCCGCCGACGATCCGCATCAACACTGAACGGAAAGGAAACCACCGACTATCGAGACTGAGCATGCGCAGTATGAGCTCCGCGTCTCCAGCGCTGTGGTGGGCGGAGAGCGGTGGTGGGGGAGCGGACACAAACCTGCAGATGCTGCAGCTCCGCGGTAAACGGGATTGATGAGTCTCTCATGTCAATACTAGAATCAGGTTCAATATCACCGGCACGTGTCATAAAAATGTGTTGTCTTTACGGCAGCAATACTAAGTAATACATAATAACAGAGAAAAACTGTGAACCACAATAAGGACGTTGTGTGTGTGTGTGTGTGTGTGTGTGTGTGTGTGTGTGTGTGTGTGTACAATTTTTTGAGCAGCACAGATTAATGCAAGAGGTCCAAATCTCCCGTAAATAGGGTCATACATCGGGAAACAATGGCTGCACTTCAGCAGGTCATAACTGTGAAATGGGCTGAAAAACAAATGCCCATCCACAGTGGGAGGAGGTGACTGATCTGGACGCCACCGCCTTGTCTGAACGGACGAAAGATGAAAGATGAAAGCGGGGTCTAGTCCCGGCATCACCGCCTCATTCCTCCCCCGCCCGTCAGAACTAGAACAACAGGGACTGAGCAGAGGCTCATTTCAGATGGTTCGCTGTGAAGGTCCCACAACCCGGACCGACGCCGGCAGATTCTGCTCCAGGAAGCGGGGCGAGGCCGCCAATTCGGAGAAGTTAACGGGACTGACTGCCCAACATCAGGCCTCCCCGCTTGGGACCGGCCTCGATACGCACCGATGTGAACTTGATGTCTTCACCCCGCAGTCAGCGATCCCTCCCTCGGCTCAGTAAAGCAGAGCGGAGGGTGGGACTTGGGAAACAAACCGGTGTTACGAACCAGCAGCAATAGATTACAAATGGAGTCTGGTTTAGATGTTAAAACCACTATCTTTATTAGTAACTACTTATAATATCTTAACTTAAGCAGGATAAAGAAAAGTTAACAGTGTTATGTAGGTATATATATGTGTGTGGCTTCCGAGGTAACAAACTTGGAAACAAAGCTAGAGTCTTACGAGGGTGAAATATGCAAGTTCAGTTGTCCACGATGTGAATGATGTGAGAGAGAGAGATATCTGTAATCCCAGACAACCGTAGAGAGAAGGCGATCACGTCGAATTTCACAGATAAACGAAAGAGCCGTCGTCGAAGATCTTATCCATTGAATCGATCCAAAGTCCACTCAAATATCTCATAAAAGTGACCTGTCACAGGAATGTCGTCTTCAAGTGGTTACCACATCATATACCCAGGCAAGGGTTAACTTCGAGTGGTCCCACAGATCATTCCTGAATCCACTCCGGTGGATAATACGAAGTGTGAGACACACACATCTGGAGCAAACCTGCCCCGGCAGTTCTTAGTTCCAACTCTTACTCAGACTGCGAGAGTAGCTGTGCTCTCTCTCTCTCTTTCTCTCTCTCTCTCTCTCTCTCTCTCTCTCTCTCTCCCTCCCTCCCTCCCTCCCTCCCTCCCTCCCTCCCTCTCTCTCTCTCTCTCTCTCTCTCTCCCTCCCTCCCTCCCTCTCTCTCTCTCTCTCTTTCTCTCTCTCTCTATCTATCTCTCTGTCTGTCTATTTTAATCTGCACAAACTGCGAAAGCTTGTGATTGACGTCATAGTCCCGCCTCACTCAGGCGCTCTTAAAGTAACAGTCCACAGTGCGAAACCGCAGGCCCGTAACAACCGCAACTGCTGCACATCTGCGGTAATGTGTGATCACGTGACCGGTGGGAGGGTCTCCCCTGACAATTTCAGAATCTGGTTTAATATCACCGGCAATGTCCTGGAACGTGTGATCTTTACGGCAGCAGTACAATGTAATTCATCATAGACGAAAAAGGTAAATTAATACATGTATATATGTGTGTGTGTGTGTGTGTGTGTGTGTGTGTGTGTGTGTGTGTGTGTGTATTAAATTAAATAAGAGTGCAAAATTTAAATTAAAGGGTAATTAACCGATTCTCCCCTTTAGTTGTGTGGAAATATAAGGCAGCCTGGATTGCTCATTTTGAACTTCCGGGGGAGGTTTAATTGTACTGTACACATTTTTGAGAAGCACAAATAAATGGAAAAGTTGTTAAATCTCGGAAAGGTGCGGTCATAGAAACATAGAAAACATACAGCACAATACAGGCCCTTCGGCCCACAAAGCTGTGCTGAACATGTCCCTACATTCGAACTACCTGGGTTTTACACATAGCCCTCTAGTTTTCTACTGCTGCATATAGTCATCCAGGAGACCATTCAAAGACCCTATCGTTGCCGGCTCCACCATCGCCACCGGCAGCCCATTCCACGCACTCACCACTCTTTGTGTAAAAGTCTTACCCCTGACATCTCCTCTGTACCTGCTTCCAAGCACCTTAAAACTGTGCCCTCTCGTGCTAGCCATTTCAGTCCTGGGAAAAAGCCTCTGAATATCCACACGGTCAATGCCTCTCATTATCTTGTACACCTCTAATAAAGATGATTGAGGTCGAATCGTTCGGACAGAGATGGTGCTCGGTACTCGGTGTCGGAGGGCTGATCGGAGCTCAAAGTTTTCTGAAGACTCAGAGTTGACTGTGGTCGGGCATGGCAGGGAGAGTTTTTGTTCCTTCTCCCGTCTGCGTGAGATGCGGACTGTTCCTCATCAAGTTATGGTCTTGTTGCACTGTTGTAACTACACGTTATAATGATGTGGTTTTGTTCGTTTTTTCCGTCTTGGTCTGTCCGGTGTTTTGTGATATCACACCAGAGGAAATATTGTATCATTTCTTAATGCATGCATTACTAAATGACAATAAAAGAGGACTGCGAGTCTTCATAATATAATTCTATAAATTATCCAGCTGCTGCTGGGTGATCAGATTAAATCGGTTATTCCCCTCAGCCCTATTTCTCGGAGCACCGTAACTGCAGATTTCAAGTATAGTTGTAAAGTGTACCGAAATTTCGATCCTCCTTGTGGAACACCGCTGCCCGCTGCCTTCCGGTCAGAATTCACTCTAATCATCTGCCTTCTGTGAGTAAGCCAATTGTGAACCAAGCAGCCAGGTTTCCCTGGTTCACCCGCCTCCTGACTTTCTGAATGAGTCTACTATGGGGAACTGATCAAACTTCTGACCAAAATTGATGCAACCACATCTACTGTTCTGATTCTTCTGTTTGTTTTAATTTCACTTTTTCAAATAATTCTGTCTGGCTCAGGAAGGACAACATGCCATGTTGTCTCTCCGTAGCCAAACTACGTTTCTCCAAATTCTCATTAATTTCCTCTTCAATAATCCTCTCCAGTAGTTTACCCACTACTGATGTAAGACTCCCTGGTCTATAATTTCAAGAAGTATAGCTGTTATCTTACGTCAACAAATGAATAACTTTTTCCAACCTGAAATCGTCTAGTTTTACCTCTGTGGCCAGCGAAGACACAAATATCCTGTCCAAAAGCTCAGCAGTAACTTCGCTCGCCTTCCAAAATTGCCTGGACTATATCCTTTCCTATATCGGGGAAATTATCCATCATAATGTTTTCCAAGTTTCCAGCGCATCCTCTTTTTCAGCGTCGGCATGTTCGAGCATATCTGCTTTTTTTCGCTGTGTTCACATTCATCAATGTATTCGGTGAGGAGATTCACTGCCTCCTTGGACTCCAGACACAAGTTTTCCTCTGATCTGCCCCCACTCTCTCCAGTCTCCTCCTGCTCTTCACAGTGCAACTCGCCAAGGCCTTCTCAACCCCCCTTCTACCTCTTCTAAGTCCACTGTTAAATTCTTTCTTGTCTGCACTGTGACTCGCCATAGCCCTATGTGATCCTTTCTTCCTAAATCTTAAGTATCTTTCTTTCTTCCTCTTGAATCGTTCCAATCTTCTTGTCTCCCAGGGTTACTTTACGCTATCATCCTTTCCCTGCCATAAAGAGACAAGCCTATACTGAACCTCATGTCATTGTTCCTTCAACAATCACCACATATCTGCTGCGCATTTCCCGGAGTACACCATTTCCCAATTTACCTTCCCAAGTTCCTGTCAGGTAGCCCCATAATTCGCAGAGCCCCAATAAAATGCACTCCATGCTCCTGGTCCTATCCCCGTGCAAGGTAAATGTCGGGGAGTTCTGCCCTATCGCTCTGAAATGCCGACCCGCGGAGAGATCTGTCACCTGACCCGTTTCCTTTTCTAATGTTAGATCCGGTTTGGACTGTTCGCTATCCGCCTGTCTTCTTATAGTGACGTGAATCCTTCCTGGACACAACTGAGATATTCTGCCATACCGAAACCTTTTACCCTGGGCAGGTCCCAAAGAATATTGTTTCATTTACCCGTGCCAATAGCATGACACGTGTCGCCGTTCCGCTCCCGAACCGTTCCTCGCTGTTCCCGTTGCGGGTTTTTTTTTTTGTTAATCTGGTGAGCGGCTGTATAGAATACTCCAAATAGGGAGATCGCGCCCTTCATGTTTCTGTGTTCGTCTCACAGTCTATTAACAAACGAACGCTGCACGTTGCCCTCCCTTTCTGCATCTGCCTTACTATCCCTGATCTGCCTTCGCACTCCCTTTACACTCTGTTACCCGACCCTGCCCATTTTTCAACATCTAAAACACGGAAAGTCCTGCAGCCATCCCTGCCCTTGTGACAGTCGAGTGTCTGTGATAGTTTGCAACATACCTCAACCATTGTAACAAACACGCCAGCAGCACTGAACGTTTGTATTGCTACCTACCCGAATTGTATGAAGTCAGCAATCTTCCGCCAATTCTACAATTTCAGGATGAGCAGGCGTATGATTAATTAAGTTTATGACATATTTGCCAACCCTGTTCATTGTGAAACGGCTTTATTTGAATATTCCGCTGAATTGCCATTGGAGGCGGGTGTTATCTACACAGATGGCCATTTAATGTAAACACATACTTCATTCCATTCCTCAGCTCTTCTCTGAATTTCCTCTGTGTCAGTGTATAGATACAAGTATTGGTGCACACGCTGAGCAATAGTAACATTAACCCAAATTGCTGTAGGATGTATACTGGGGAACTCAAATATCTGTTCTGGTAAAAATAGTTTTGCAGTTGCCATTTCAGGGAATGGGCTACATAGGGCATCCAAAATAATATGAAATTAGCTGATATGGAAAACAGCAAAATAATCGATTTTCTGCGTTTTCCCACCTCGGCATCTTTCTGATTGTCGCTGCTGTGCCGAAGCATTCTGCGGACTCGATTTGCCACAACGATATATCTTACGGTTAACCCGTTAAACACCAGGATTAAGCCGATTGGTAGCAATGGTGTTAAAATACTCCCCAGTAATTGGTATGCTCTCCACACGGGTGAAGTAGCGAATTCAGATGTGCCGGTGCACCGCCACGGCGTATTGTCAATGATGACGTAAGGTTCAATTGCAAAGTAAACCGGGGCACATCTCCCGCAGCTCACTATAACCACGGTCACGATAACCACCGTTGCTGTTCTCTCGGTGCAGTATCGTTCCCGCAGCTTTCGGCAACATATTGCGATGAAGCGATCGAAGGTAAAACTGACCATAAACCAAACAGAACAGTCCGTTGTTACAGACCGAAATGTAATTGTCAGAGCGCATACAGGAGTAAAGAGCAGGGATCTGGAATAAATGTAGATATTGTTGGTCTGTTCCACTAAAGAAACAACGATAACCACCATCAGATCCGCTGTTGCCATTCCAACCAGGTAACCGGTGATGCATTTGGAGAGTCCGCATTTTCCCCGAGAGAGGATCACAATCGCCGTTAAGTTAACTGCAAGAAATTTGGAAACAAAATACAAATATGATCAGCTCCCTGAATGCCCCCATTCTACCGATGCGACGCAGGGTATGGTCTGTTTGGAAGTGGAAAGCGGGAGTCCAGTGTGTACGGACTCGGTCGCTGCACTCCGGCTGGAGGACAATGACGGATGTGAGTGTCGGTGGATTGGCGACCTTCCCACAGTTTAGAGCGAGGCATCCGATTTCCACGACTCACGTACCGGTGAACGGACGATCGCTCCTGTAAACAACACCATTTCCATTATTAGATGTGAAATAGCTGAAGGGATTGTTTGTAGCGGTGACAAAGTGGAGTCAAGGAGATATGAAGCACGACTTCTCATTTACTGAAAATTACAGTAAAATTTACAGAAGAACAGACCTACGTGTCGAACATAGACTGGACAATCATTTAAATAAGCTGCTTCGTTGTTATAAGGTCGAAGTTCCTACACTGATAGAGACTCGGACCTAGAAAAGCAGAGACCGGTGTCACTTCAGAAAGCCTAGCGAGGTGAAATTGTGAAACAGTGACATTATCGGCACGAATTTAATTGACAAAAGCGGAAAACACTGCGATCTAAGTATGGAAAATGCAAATAAAACAATCATATGCCTGAACCCTCCATTCCGGCAACACGTTTCAGCCGACGGTCGCATCCGTGCTCAGTAACAGTGCGGATCCCGCAGCAGAGCAACAGCAAGACGACGGCACCGTACATAAAGTAACCAGCTCCGGCATCTTACCGGGGACACCAACCGCTACAAGTGTGGGATAGAAAATGGCCGCGATATAGTAAATCGCCGGATATCCCATATTCCGTCAGAAGCAGCGTTCAGTTGTACGGAGCGTTTCAGCTGCTCAGATGGACTGGGGATCGGTTTAGCAGAGTTTTATTGAGGTGAGTGCAATTCCACTGAGGCATTTAGCGTGGCTATCTTGTCAGGGACATTAATAACAACCAACTGCACAAACACTTACCTTAAAGTATTTTTACTCACTCTGTTCCCATGTCATGAATGTCATTCCTCAAGGGATATTGCAATTTATTTACTTTAAAACAAAATATGATGTGCTTTTTTCACGTTATTTTCCATGATACCTGGCTTCAGCTATTAAATTGGATTTAAAAAAAAATATCTGTGTTGCTTTGAAAGTAGGCATTCATTCATCTTGAAGTCGAATCATTTTGTAACATTTGAAGGAACACATTGCCTTCTGAAATTGAGGGAAGGAGTTTGTTCTGGCAGGTGAAATGGAGAACACTTCTTTATTAAAGGGGAACATTCGCTGATTCTTTTCTTTCCTCGTTCCAGTCATTTCTGCGGTTTGAATGATGGAAATCACAGTGACAGCTGACATGAGTGCCAATAAAATACACAGCACATATCCCTCAAAACACTTTAAAATATCCACAGCGATATTCCAGAGACCTGAGGTCAAAAAGGGAACGTGCCTTCGGGAAATTAACGAGGGCTGTGGACAGTTTGAAGAACAATGTTTTCCAGTGCACACAAGGGTCGTTTGGCAGGAACCTGACCTCTGCCAGTCAATGACTTGATCACCCCATTCCTGTAATGTGCGTTGCAGTCTATTTAACTTTAAAAATATTCTCAAACCTGCCACAATTCTACAACTCTTTCTCCCACCATTCTGTGTTTGAACAAATATGTTAAGTAAAATCTACGAACAATCCGCAGGTTCTCAGGTTGTTGTATCATTTGCCAGGAAGTTGATTTTTTATCTCCTGATTTATTTTCAGCTATATTGCCTTTCGAGCGTCACTATAAGTACGTGCAGAGCAGCGGATGTGGTCAAGCTCTCCTGTCAATCACACTTCCTTCTGCTCTTGCAGTGCACCGCTCCGTGACTATTGTGGTACTCGTACCGATGGGCGGCCGTCGCCTTATTGGAGAGAGTCTCATCACTCTGTTTCCATTGTGCAACTCGTACTATTGTGTGGCCCTCGGTTGACTCGAGAAAGTATCACCTCTGCCTTCAAATTCATCCTTCCAAAGTGAATCATTTCGTACCTTTCCGGGTTGAACTCCATCTGTAACTTCTCAGCGCTGCCCTGCGTCCTGTCACTGTCCTGTTGTCATCTGTGACAAACTTTTGTACTCTCCATAATTCCACCAACCTCCACATCATTGAAAATACAATAAATCACCCTTCCACCTCCTCATCCAAATCATTGATAAAAACTGAAAAAAGCCGGGGGTCTCAGAACAGATCTCTGCAGGACACCACTGGTCACGGATACCCAGAGAGAAAACGCTCCATCCACAACTATCATCTGCCTTCTGTGAGCGTCAGTTCTGAATCCACCAGCAAACTTTCCCTGGATACCAAACCTTCTGACGTTATAATTGGTCCTACCATGGATATCTTTAATGCCTTGTTAAAATCCATTCATATCAGGTTAATTATCCCCCACTTTATTTGCGGAAGACCACATAATAAACACGTTCTCCCATCTGTTTCTCTCTTCCGTTGTCTCCACCTTGACTCGGGCGAGTGCAAAGATGTGAATTATCTTTATCCTCCGGGTACAAACTGGAAGTGGTTGCCCAACTCACTGAGGGGACAACCGCTCCTTCATCCCCATCACCGTCGATTGCCTGAAACATAAATCTAAGAGGATCATCTAATCTCGGACCAGAGCATCCCATTGACCAGATGTTTTCTGGAACTCAGCTACTAGAGGACAAGGGGTTTGGGTTGGTTAATGTGATACTGTGGCGACTCACGTTCTAGCACACAAGAACCGGCTAACGAAACAGCGCGCGCAGGCAGAGGGCCGGCCCCAAAAAGGGTGCCAGGCCATCTTCACCAGCAGGGGGAAAATCCCGCGCTTGGAAAGGGTCTGGGAATATGCATTCCCCACAGCAGCCTGCCCAGGGAGGGCGGGAACGGGAAGGCTTTAAAGGAGGCCGCAAAGTTTGAATAAATCTCTTTTATCGCAACTCCACTTACCGACTACGTGTCGTTATTCTAGCACTGTGTGTAGCACATCGCTACAGCATGTTGGTATTCAGGGAGAAGAGGTATTGAAGTAGTTAAAATACATTAGGACGGATAAATCCCAGCGGCCTGACGGAATATTCCCCAGGCTGCTCCACGAGGCGAAGGAAGAGATTTCTCAGCTTCTGGCTAGGATCTTTATGTCCTCGTTGTCCACGGGAATGGTATCAGAGGATTGGAAAGAGGCTAATGTTGTCCCCTTGTTCAAAAAAGGTAGTAAGGATAGTCCAGGTAATTATAGACCAGTGAGCTTTACGTCTGTGGCGGGAAAGCTGTTGGGAAAGGTTCTCAGAGATAGGATCTATGGGCACTTAGAGAACCGTCGTCTGATCAGGGACATTCAGCATGGCTTTCTGAAAGGCAGATCGTGTCTAACAAGCCTGATAGAGTTCTTTGAGGAGGTGACCAGGCATATAGATGGGGGAAGTGCAGTGGATGTGATTTACATGGATTTTAAAAAAGCATGTGACAAGTTTCCACACGGTTGGCTTATTCAGAAAGTCAGAAGGCATGGGATCCAGGGAAGTTTGGTCAGGTGGATTAAAAATTGTTTTTCCTGCTGAAGGCAGGCGGTCGTGCTGGAAGGAGTACATTCGGATTAGAGGGTTCTGACTCGTGGTATCCCACAAAGACCGGTTATAGGACCTCTACTTTTCGTGATTTTTATTAACGACCTGCATGTGGGGGGTAGAACGATGTGTTGGCAAGTTTGCAGACGACACAGAGGTTGGTGGTGTTGTAGATAGTGTAGAGGATTGTCAAAGATTGCAGAGAGATATTGATAGGATGCAGAAGTGGGCTGAGAAGTGGCAGATGGAGTTCAACCCGGAGAAGTGTGAGGTGGTACACTTTGGAAGGACAAACTCCAAGGCAGAGTACAAAGTAAATGGCAGGATACTTGGTAGTGTGGAGGAGCAGAGGGATCTGGGGTTACATGTCCACAGATCCCTGACAGTTGCCTCACAGGTCGATAGGGTAGTTAAGAAAGCTTATGGGGCGTTAGCTTTCATAAGTCGAGAGATAGAGTTTAAGAGTCGCGAGGTAATGATGCAGCTCTATAAAACTCTGGTTAGGCCACATTTGGAGTACTGTGTCCACTTCTGGTCGCCTCACTATAAGAAGGGTGTGGAAGCATTGGAAAGGGTACAGAGGAGATTTACCAGGATGCTGCTCTGGTTTAGAGAGTATGGCTTATGAACAGAGATTAAGGGAGCTAGGGCTTTACTCTTTGGAGAAAAGGAGGATGAGAGGAGATATGATAGAGGTGTACAAGATAATAAGAGAAATAGATAGAGTGGATAGCCAGCGCCTCTTCCCCAGGGCACCACTGCTCAATACAAGAGGACGTGGCTTTAAGGTAAGGGGTGAGAAGTTCAAGGGGGATATCAGAGAATGTATTTTTTATTCAGAGACTGGTTGGTGCGTGGAATGCACTGCCTGAGTCAGTGGTGGAGGCAGATACACTAGTGAAATTTAAGAGACTACTTAGACAGGTATATGGAGGAATTTCAGGTGGGGCGTTAGATGGGAGATTGGGTTTGAGGGTCGGCACAACATTGTGGGCCGAAGGGCCTGTACTGTGCTGTACTATGTTATGTCTATGTCTAATTCGGCCTCATCATCGTCTTATTCAACTCCAACATAACATCTCACCTCCGATGCTGAATACCTTGACTTATGAAGGTCAATGTACCAAAAGCTCTCTTTACGACAGGGTCGACCTGTGATGCCGCTTTAGGGAGATTATGGATCTCTATTCCCGGATCCCTCTGTTCCACCGCGCTCATCGGTGCCTCAAAGTTCAACATGTAAGTCACCCCAAAGTACAACAGCTCGCAGTTACCTGCATGAAATTTGATCTACCAATTTTCAGCTCATTTTTTTTCGGCTGGCCCAATGACTCTAAATGACTTTGAGAGATTTTGGGAAGTCTGGTAAGTTTAGAACATACACCAATTACATTAGGTCTGTGATAAGTCTGAAGGAACGAGCCGTTCCAGTGTTTTAAGTCTATAGATCCCGATAGGTAAAACACCAAAGTATGTGCGCTGTATTTCCCCGCGTTTCTTTGCCCGGACCAGGGTGAGAACAGAACGGCTTCCTGGATGCAAAAGATTCCCGGGACCACTGAAGGATGAATCCCCAGCCCAACATTTCCATCTACACTGAAATGCATGTTTCCTTTAATTACACGAGACACGGTGCATAAGAACAGAGACATGATATTGCTGTACATTGTTCCACTCAATACATTGTGTCATGATTGGAGTTTCATGGAACAAAACGCCAGACACAGTTCCACTGTATCTCGGTACATGTGAGAGGAATAATCATAAACCAGCGCGAAACGGATAAACTGGATCGGTTTGTGTCCGCTGTAGAGAAACACCCTGAGGTTGAGAGGAACGCGATTATCGGCAGACGATAACCAGTTTGCAATATATCTCACACAAGGAGGCGTCAGCAGCCAGGTCCCAAAGATGTTTCTGAAATACAGCGAACACAGAAAATGTTGGTTCGCTTTGTTCCTTACCAGGTGAGTTGCTACAGATATGAAACAAATTGCGCGAGCGCCCAGCGGAGGCAGCAGATCAGAATAATCTGGTTTTACATTAGGATAGAAGGGCATAAAGCTATCGTCATCCAGTTCTAGTCAGGAAGAGTACCTTACCCGGAAATGACGTACCGCCGTGACGTACTCTGTGAAGTTGCGAACCCCTGATATCCAAGTCGCCGCTCACCTCTCACTGTGGTCCGGACAAGGCGGCCCGATCTGTCCACGGACTGTGACTCCCCCATGGTGGGAAGACTGATTCAGATTTGTTCTCCAGGTGGATGCAATTGGAATCGGTTTAATATCGTCACATGTACTGGGATTCTGTGAAAATCCAGTCTTGTGTACAGTCCAAATCATTATATGAAGTAGAACAAACAGAACAAGGTCAAACAGTAGCAATGCTGAATAAAGTGAAACAACTGCAGATACACTGAACAACAAGGAGCCCAAAAAAGGGGGAAATCACAACGGAATAAATGGGAGGTGAAGAGTCCATATTATCGTACTCGGGATCATTTCAATAATATTTTATCAGTGGAGTAGAAGACCTGCCCGAGCCTGTAATTATGTGTTTGCTGTACTCTGTAGCTTTACTCGTGCTTTCCTGATCTTTTCCAGAAGACAGTTCCTCGGTCGGCTCTCCTTCCTCTCTGCTCAGTGAGACACATTCAGTGATACAGTTTCGGTCTGATCCGGCCTCTGTAATAGAGGCAACCCGTAGAGTTTCGGCTCTCTTGAACCATCCGCGTTGGGAAAAACCTGATAACGTTCGTGTTTCAAAGCATCATTAAATTCAGCACCCCACCAGTATCGGAAAAACAAACAACTTTAGCTGGGAAAGACAGATAAAGTTGCAATAACTGTCGCAACACTTCTCCCTCCACCCATCTCCAGGCCTTGAAATAGCGCTGGGCAACAGATACAATGCAAATCCCGAGACATGTCTGTCCTTGCTATCCCCCGCGCCCAAAAAAAACGCTAGAGCAATTGCACCCCTACGTTGCCAATTGACAATCGCATTTCCTCAACGCTAGCATCGATTTTTCAAACTTGCGTTAACATTGTGATTGCAACATGATTCTGCAATTCATGAATTTATCAGAGCGATACCCGGGACAAGAGCCGATTTCCAGTATGACCTGCGAAGTGGGTGAACCTGACCGTTCGCAGTCACTGTTAAACCGGAGAGGTTTCGCGGACACGGGAGAGGTTTCAAGCTGGAGCGGAGCAGTGTGGCTGGGACAGGCGAACAGTGGGACTTCGACGGCAGAACTGTGGCTCACAACGATGGCGCTGATCTACACTAACAAAATAGCTCGCTCCACTGGGGAAGAGAGGTGGATATAAACTGGTGAATGCAGAAAAACAAACGATTAAAATGATCGTCAGTGAGCCAGAGTGAGGAATCATGGGCGATGGTAAAGCTGGCGAGGAATGAGACGGACAAGGAGAACGCGGGCTCCATTGGTGCGGAATCTGCCTGTAATGAGCGGTGAATTAGTTGGGCCAGGCAAGGAAACATCAGTAATTCATGACATCCTCGCAGCAACGAGAGCCAGGGGATGTTTTATCGCGTCCTTCAGTTGCTCCCTGAACTTGGTCTGGGTGACGGCGTAAAGAGCCGTGCTTGTGCAGCAGCTCAGAAGCTGCAGCACCGAGCCCAGTCCTCGCAGAGAATCAGGAGGCAGCGTTACCGCAGAGGAAGCAGACAGCCGGTTCCACGCAGAATACACAGTGAACGGTGCCCACAGCAGGACGAAATTGCCAGAGATGATCAGCAGTAAAACGAGGGATTTCCTGCGACTCTCCATCTGCGGGTCCCTGTCACCCTGTCCCTTGTCAGCGCGCCGGAGTCTCCTGCGCCCTCTGCTGGTGACTAGAACATGCCGGACAGTTAGTCCATTCGTCAGGAGAACCAGCAGGAATGGGATTACAGGGGTGAGAAGGTAATTAAATAATTCCATTGGTATTGCGACAGATAAAGACACATAACGCGATGTTCGCATACAAATAAATGGATCAATTATCATTGTATAACGCCCCGAGAGCCGAAAATACCAGTAAATGCTTCTTAAACAGCTGATCACAGTTACCATCCCCAGAATCACAACCGCAGTTTTCCCGGTGCAGTATTTTGTTTTCAGCTTCTGGCAACAAATGGCCACGAACCGGTCAAAG
Organism: Mobula birostris; assembly: GCF_030028105.1. Classification (NCBI taxonomy): domain Eukaryota; kingdom Metazoa; phylum Chordata; class Chondrichthyes; order Myliobatiformes; family Myliobatidae; genus Mobula; species Mobula birostris. The sequence goes on along the minus strand of NC_092382.1, from coordinate 19,299,828 downwards.
GTGAAAGTGACGGTGAACCAGACCGGACATTCGGTGACGGTGTAAAGCAGGACGGTGTGGATATTAAACATTGGTATATTCCTAGTCCAGCGGAACAGCTCCATTGGCACGTCAGTGTGCGGGATCCTGCTCAATATTAGGTCCAGGACAACGACCATAAGATCCACCGCTGCCATGGCAACCAGGTAGCGAGTGACAACTCTGGAGAGACCGCACTTTCCTCCTGACAGGAGTAAAATCGTCACCAGGTTCACTGCGAGAAGCATAAAAAAATCAGTGGATAAACATCCGGAAGCGTTCTCTATTATCATACATTTTATCCGATTTGTTCTCTGTCACGTTCGTTAATCATTGCTTCTCAGGAAGTCTATCGAAAAAAACAATTATTAGAATCAAATCGCAAGTGAAATCAGTGAAAAAAAAATCATGCAGAATTTGCGTACGAATATCACCCAAAGCAGCAGCGAATAACACAGATAACGATCACTGATATTTGGCAACTTCGGGCGTGGTCGGGGAGAGGGTGTAAATGGAACATCAATTATGAACTCTACAGAAACTTAAATAAAATTAAATAACTTTCCGGAACAATGACTGTTTAGATACACGGCAGGCTCCCTCCCCTGATCATTATACCCTACTGTTCAAATGTCTTTGGTGTATAGATAGATAGATAGATAGATAGATAGATAGATAGATAGATGGATAGATAATTAGGGAGCCTAAGAATCCGAAACAGAATGTGGTTTATTATCACCGGCATGTGACGTGAAATTTGTCAACTTAGCAGGAGCAGTTCAATGCAATACACAATCAAGCAGACAGAGAAAAAGAAGATAATAAATAAAAATAAAGCATAATAAATAAACAAACAAGTAAATTAATTACGTATTAATAGATTTTTTTAATGTGCAAAAACAGAAATGCTGCATATTAAAAAATGAGGTAGTGTCCAAATCTTGAAAGTCCATTCAGGAATCGGATGGCAGAGGGGAAGAAGCTGTTCCTGAATCGCTGAGTGTGTGCCTTCAGGCTTCTGTATCTCCTACCTGATGGTTACAATGAGAAAAGGGCATGCTCTGGGTGCTGGAGGTCTTTAATAATGGGCGCTGCCTTTTCGAGACACTGCTTCCTAAATAAGTCCTGGATACTTTGTAGGCTAGTGCCCAAGATGGAGATGACCAGATTTACAACCTTCTGCAGCTTCTTTCGGTCCTGTGCAGTAGCCCCTCCATACCAGACAGTGATGCAGCCTGTCAGAATGCTCTCCACGGTGCAACTATAGAAGTTTTTGAGTGTATTTGCAGACATGCGAAATCGCTCCAAGCTCCTAATAATGTATAGCTGTTGTCTTGCCTTCTTTACTACGACAAAAATATGCTGGGACCAGGTTGGATCCTCAGAGATCTTGATAGCCAGGAACTTGAAGCTGCTCACTTTCTCTACTTCTGACCCCTCTATGAGGACTGGTGCGTGTTCCTTCGTCTTACCCTTCCTGAAGTCCGTAATCAGCTGTTTCGTCTTACTGCTGTTGAGTGTCAGGTTGTTGCTACCGAACGCACTTCTAAGCTTGGCGTCATCCGAAAATGTCCTGATGCATTTAACCACATTATCATTCAGATCGTTGATATAGATGAAAACAGCAGAAGACGAACCTTAATTTATCCCTCATAATGTGCCTCAAGGCAGCAAACAACTCCTCTGTAATTTGTATAGTCCATGAAGTTGATGCCGTTTCTCCGTCTCCCAATTTCAAACAGATGCACATTAAATCCATCTCTTTGGCTGCACACACGGCTTACCATTCTGATCTCCCAGAGGACCAAGTCAGTCTCTAGCAATCCCTTAGCACTTAACATATCTGCGGCACCCCTGAGGAATCTCCTTCACCTTGTCTGCTAAGGCGACATAATCCCTTCTTTGCTTTCTTTCGTAAGTGTTATCTTGTATTTCTTACGGTCCTTAAGCACCACGTTGAACGAGGGTTTCCGGGCCCTTGTCCATCTCCGGGTCTCTGTCACGCTGCCCCTTGTCAGCACACCGGAGTCTCCTGCGCCCTCTGCTGGTGACTAAAACGTGCCCGGCGGTTAATCCATTCGTCAAGAGAACCAACTGGAAAGGGATTTACAGAAGTGAGAGTGCAATTAAATAAGTTCATTGGCATCGCGAAAGATAAGGAGAAATAATATAGAGAAGGCAAACAAATAAATGGAGCAAATATCATTGTATAATACTGTGAGAAGCGGAAATACCAGTAAATGATACTTAAACAGCTGATCATAGTCACTGTTCCCAGAATCATTGCCGCTATTTTTGTGGTGCAATATTTTGCATTCAGTTTTTTGGCAACAAATGGATCAAACGTGAAGGGTATTGTGTACTAGACAGAACGAAGAGGAACAGCGTGCATTTTACACAACCGGAGTACACTCAGACCAGAAGAATATTTCGATTGGCATGTAACTTAGTGGCTACACATCAGGAAACGTTTTCCTTTAATTTCACGAGGCACAATGTACAGGTACAAAGATATGTTATTACAAATGTAATTGGCTCGTTTCAGCTTCCACTGAAGCGCTGGTCGCAGCTTTCGACAACGCACTGTCGGGAGAAAGATCCCCAGCACAAATTGCTGAAGAGTCTCACCAGCATGTTCCTGAATGGAAAGTTTCCAAACAGGGACACATAGAGAGATTCGGTTTCACACGTACAAGCATACATTGTGGTTTGGTACAGCAGTAGCTGAAGATTCCTGGAACGAGCTCAGCTCGGAAAAGCAGCTACCATAATCAAAGGCCGACCACGCCTTTAATTCTCTTTCCCCCACCACCCTCACCGTCACCATCAATCGGGCCGATGATACAAAAACTTGAAAGCCCCGGCCACCAGGTTCCGCAACCGATTCTAAATGTGTCCATAGTCCGATTAGATTAAATCTTAGCCCCAAAATCTCCCTCGTTAGGAATTTGCACCTATTTGTTTGCATGCTCAGTATTTGCTCTATAAATGTTACGCTTATTATTGTTACTTACTTACCTTGTTTTAACCAATAACTGACAAGATTCGTCTGTTATTAACTGACTCCGCATTCCATAAAACCTGCTAACGTTCAGGCTTGAAATTCAAATATACAAGGCACGGGGGTGAGGCCGGGGGAACTATAGCGCTGGAAAAGACAGATAAAGGTGAAACGACTGTCAAAACACCTCTTCCTTTACCCATCGGCAGGGCCTTGAAATAGCCGTGCCAGATGAGACACACTGTCACATGCAAATCCCGCGACGTATCTGTCCTCGGCTTCCCCTGCGGCCAAGTTGAGGCAAAAACTCCCAGAGCAACTGCATCCTATATTCCGGATTAGCATTCTCATCTCCACAACACGAACATCGAATCTGCAACCATCCGTTCATATTGAGATTGCAAGGTGCTTCTGGATCCTTAGTATAGTCACAACGATACCCGGGACAAGAGTTTATTTCCGGTTTTCATCTGCGAACTAGCGAGCAGTGAATAACTCAGATAAAGATCACTAGTGATTAGGCAATTTTCTAAGTGGTGAGGGAAAAGTGGTCGGTGGGGCATGAAATACAAATACCGCAGGACTTAAATTCCATTAAGTATCAGAATCAGAATCCGGTTTAAAAAACACCGGCATGTAACGTGAAATTTGTTAACTTAGCAGCAGCAGTTCAATGCAATGCACAATATAGAAGAAAACGTAAAAAAAAAAAAATCAATAAATAATTAAATAAATTACGGTATATGGGTATTGAATAGGTAAAAAAGTGCAAAAAAACAGAAATAATATATATGGTAGTTTCATGGGTTTAATGTCCATTGAGGAATCGGACGGCAGAGGGGGAGACGTGTCCGCAATAGTGACCCATTGAAACTGGCGGGAGCAAAGAATTCTGGGAATGTCTGGGGTGGAGAACCGCGGGATGAGTGTGAGAAAGACGTCATAGCAGGAGAGTCAGGGGCGGAGTGTTCAGTGGGTACGTATTACCCAGACATGGTTCTTTATGGAATAGAGAGCATGTCGGTAGGGTTAGTACTTTGCTCCGGGTGTCGGATGTGGGAATCCTGGGAATCTTCCAGTCCCCCCGATGGCCACATCTGCGCCAGGTGCACCGAGATGCAGCTCCTGAGAGACAATTGTTATGTACCCCGTAACTGGGTTGCCAAACCAGCAGAAATGGACCACTCAGTTGGAGTCTGGATTACTAGAACTAAGAAAGTTTAATTAAAGAAACAAGCAACACAGTACTCTAATAGTAAGGATGCAAATGCAGCAGGTTAGCAATGAATAAACACACATGTACACAGAACTAGGATAATAGGATCAATCAAGCTCTATCGTCGTCCAGGGGTAAATGACCAGTTTCAAAGTGACGCAAATTTCAGTTCAATTGAGTTCAGTTCAGTTCACAGTAATCACTGTCGCCGCGGGAGAGAGAGAGCGAAATGAATATTGAAAATCGGATTCCCAAACAGACCTTCGATATTGCTCACAGGCAGCTTTCGGGCGAGCCCTTTGTAACGTCTTCTGAGGTCACCGACTGTGACCCCTCCTTCAGATACGGTCGATCCTCTGCAGTAAACCTGGCACCCAGGCAAGAGCGGACACACACACCAGGTTCCCGCCGATCGTACCTCTCACCCTGTGCGTCTATGGCTTGGTCCCGCACCAGCCTTCCAAAAGACTCCCGCCGACTTGCGGGGGGGGGGGGGGCACCGCTTCCAGGGTCTCGTTACCCCGTGGTGTCGTGTGTGTCGCCTTAGCGAACCTGTCCCTTTTTATCCCCCTGCTGGGGTATCGCCTGTCCATCACACTTCAAACAGTTCAGGGTTCAAACGGAGCCGATCTTGACAAATACCCAGACTGATGTCTCCTTCCGTTAAACTCTCTCGTCTCTTCATTGACATTTCCAAATGCTGCTCCATTGTCTTATTTATCTCTCTTTCTCCTGAAGACAGGTAGCAGATCAACTGCTGATCCCACTGGTGCCAGCACAGGACAGTTAACATCTTAGTCTATGTGTACTTTTGTAACCCTCTTTCGTCACACAATGTTAGGGATGATGGCCCACAGCTTATTTAAGAGAGTGAAGAGGAGATAGAGAGGAGCAACAGGGAATTAGTCAGCCCGAGGCTGCAGGAGTTAGATAAATGAGTGAGGGTTAGGGGAGCGAGGGAAAGAGCTCAGATAGTCGAGGGAACCCCTGTGGCCATTCTCCTCAGTAATCATTATCTCGTTTTTGGATGCGGTTCCGGGGAATGACTGACAGAGCACGATCACAGCGATCGGGTCTGTGTTACTGAGCGCGGTTCCGTGGTGCAGAAGGGAAAGAGGAAGATGAGGAATGCGGTAGTCATAGGGGATCCCATAGTGAGGGGAACAGACAGGAGTTTCTGTCAGCCTGATAGAGACATCCGCATGGTGTGTTGACTCCCAGATGGCAGGCTACGGGATGTCTCGGATCGCGTGCAGCAGAGTATTCTGAAGGGAAAGGGTGAACAGCAAAAGTCTTGGTACACGTTGGTACCAATGACAGAGGTAGAAATAGGGAGGAGGTCCTGACGAGAGAATTCAGAGTGTGGGAGGAAGTCGAAAAGCAGGACATGCAGGGTAGTAATCTCGAGATTGCTGCCTGTGCTTCGTACCAACGAATAGCACGATCAGGTATATTAATGAGTAGCTGAGACTGCTGTAGCGGACAGGGCTTCGGGTTCCTGGATCATTGGGACACTTTCTGGGGGAGGTACAACCTGTACGAAAAGGCTGGATTACACCTGAACCCAAAGGGGTCCAATATGACAGCGGGCATATTTAATAGCGATGTAAGGGGGTGGGGGAGGGGCGTTAAACTAATTTCGCAGGCGGATAGGGACCGGAGTGATAGGCGTGAGGAAGGGGAAAACAGAAATAAATCGCAGATCGCGTGCAACAGAGATAATAGAAAGGAAAAGCAGGAGATCAGGCATAATCACAGCCAGTGGGATGAGTTACAGGGCCATAGAGGCGTGATGTAGTTAAAACAGAAAGCGACAAATACTGGACTGAAAGTGTTGCATTTGAATAGTGCTCCCTAGTGGGTCTGCACGATTAGTTTCTTCGGGAGGTCATGGACAGCCTCCGTTCCCTGTCTGCTGACGTAACGAAGATTGGTGACCAGGTGGACCGTGCATCCACTCATTTTATCCCATCCACTCCAGGAACCCTGTCTAACCAGCCCAGACAGCCTGCAGTGGCAACCCCCTACGCGTCAGCAACACCCCCGCCAAGAAAGCCGCGTGTGCCTGAACCAGAACACTACGCTGGGGATTTGGGGAAGTGCTGGGCTTCCTTCTGCAATGCTCCTTGGTGTTCGAACAGCAGTCACCCATGTACTGCACGGATACGTCAAACATTGCATGGGGTTGTTGCGGGGAAGTGTCTTAGCGTAGGACACAGCTGTTTAGGAGAATCAACCGGATATCTACTCTTTTTTCCCACCTTTGTCACAGAAATATGAAAGGTATTCGACCACACCGTCCGTGGTAAATATGCCCCTAAGTATTTACTCACTCTCCGTCAGGGCTCATGCAGTGTTGCCGAATATTCGATAGAGTTGCAGCCGACTCGGTGTGGAACGACGAGGCGCTCCAGGGGCTTTCTCGGAATGGTCTTATCAACATGGTGAAAGACGAGTTGGCTGCAAGAGATACACCGACAGGCTGGATTCCTTCATTTCCCTCGCCACCAGGTTGGACAATCGTCTTCGAGAACGCCATAGAGAAAGAACTGGTCGTCCACCACCTTTGGCCACCCAACGGCACTCAGTACCGTCTTCCACCAGCACAAGCCTCTCTTCTCCTCCTGCTCCTAGAATAGCTCCCAGCCCGGCCGTCTCTACCGCCCCGGGAGAGGATACCATGTAGCTGGGCCTGAACCGCCTTCCTCCCACAGAGCGACTCTGGAATGTCTCTATTGCGGCCAGTCCAGCCACTTCTGTGCTACCTGTCCCCTTCGGCCGAAAGAAAAGGCTCACCAGTAGAAAGGGGGACCCTGGTGAGCCAGAGAACATTCCCTTCCGTCCACCGAACCCGGAGGCAGATCCCAGCTACTTTACTTTACAACCCACAGTCCCTGCCTCTGTCAGCTCCAGCGGACTCCGGCGCTGAGGGAAACCTTTTGGATGGAAACACAGCTTCCCGGCCGGAATTCCTCGGGAGCCGTTGAGTTCCCCTTTGGAAGCCCGGGCACTGGACAGCAGACTTCTGGCCCGATTCACACACTGCACACCACCCCTGTCTCTTATTGTCTCCGGGAACCATCGGCAGCAGGTACGATTTAACTTAATTTCCTCTCCTCAAGCTCCTGTAGCTCTACGGTACCCCTGGTTAAGCCGCCATAATCGCCACATTGACTGGTCCACTGGGAAGATAGCCAGCTGGAGTCCGTTCTGTCACTCCACTTGTCTACAATCGACCCTTTCCCCCGTGAAAGTCACCGCGACTCCGTCTGCCTCTGAAACCCCTGATTATCGAAGGTTCTAGCAGAGTATCACGACCTGGGCGAAGTGTTCATCAAACAACGGGCTCTTTCCCTGCCTCCACACGTCCCTTATGATTGCGCAATTGATCTTCTGCTCGGAGTCCCTCTACCCACCAGTAGGCTTCATAACCTGTTCCGGCCAGAAAGGGAAGTAATGGAGGCTTACCTAAATGACTCTCTCGCGGCTGGCATTACCGGACCCTCATCATCCCCAGTTGGCGCAGAATCCTTCATTGTGGGGAAGAAAGACGGCTCACCGTGCCTCTGCATTGACTACCGGGGCCTGAATAACATCACCATAAAGAATAAGTAGCCACTGCCTCTTATCAACTCTGCTTTCGAACCCCTTCGTGGAGCCACCATCTTCTCTAAGTTGGACCTACGAAGTGCCTACCACCTGGTCAGGACAAGGGAGGGAGATGAGTGGAATACAGCTTTTAGCATCCCTCTTTGTCACTTCGAATAGCTGGTCATGCCATTCGGTATAACCAAAGCCCCAGACGTCTTCCAAGCCCTGATCAACGATGTCCTTATGGACTTTATTAACCGGTCCGTGTTTGTTTGTTTGGACGACATCTTAATCTTCTCCCGTAGTCTTCAGGAACACGCCCACCATGTCCGTCAGGTTTTGCAGAGGATTTGGGAGAACAAGTTATTCACGAAGGGTGACAAGTGCGAGTTTCATGACCCTTCTGTCAGTTTCTTCGGGTTCATGATCGAGAGCAGGCAAGTCAGGGCAGATCCTGAAAAGATCCAGGCTGTGGCGGAGTGGTCAAAACCCACGACACTCAAGCAACTCTAGCTATTTCTGGGGTTCGCAAACTTCTATCGTCACTTCATCAGGGATTACAGCCGGGTGGAAGCGCCCCTTACTCGACTCACCTCGCCTACGATCCCTTTTCACTGGACCCCCGAAGTGGACTCTACCTTCTCGCTGAAGAGGCCTTTCACCTCCGCTGCCATCCTGGTCCAACTAGACCCCTCTCGCCAATTTATTGTGGAAGTCGACGCCTCTGACTCTGGGGTGGGAGCTGTCCACTCCCAACACTCCGGCCCAGATTAAAAAACTCCGTCCCTGCGCCTTCTTTTCTCGCCGGCTATCCCCCGCCGAACTGAACTACGGCGTAGGGAACCGGGAGTTACTGGCCGTCAAATTCGCTTTGGAGGAGTGGTGGCTGGCTGGAGGGAGCGGAACACCCATTAATCGTCTGGACCGATCACAAGAATTTCGCATACATACAAACCGCTAAAGGCCTGAATTCCCGCTAAGCCCGTTGGGCATTATTTTTTGGCCGTTTCAGATTCACACTCATGTACCGTCCGGGGTCCAGGAACGGGAAGCCCGATGCTCTCTCCTGTCAATACGTTCCAGAGAAGGGCCTTCCCAACCCAGAGACCATCCTTCCACTATCCTGTGTAGTGGCTGCCCTCACCTTGGAGATCGAATCCAGAGTCAAAGAGGCCCAATGGACTCAACCTGACCCAGGCAATGGACCCTCCAATCGCCTCTTCGTGCCTGACTCGGCTCGGTCTCAGGTTCTCCAGTGGGGGCATACTTCTCGTTTCGCCTCCCATCCCGGGATCGATCGGACTCTGTCTCTTCTGAAGAGACATTTCTGGTGACGCTCCATGCACCCTGACACCCGTTCCTTCGTCTCTGCTTGTTCTGTTTGTGCCCGCAGAAAAGCCTCCTACAGACCACCTGCTGGGTGGCCTCGTCCCCTACCTGTCCCTAGCCGCCCTTGGACTCGCACTGCTCTGGATTTCGTTACTGGAACGATCCCCTTCACATGGGAGCACAGCCGTACTCACTGTGGTGGACCGCTTATCCAAAGCTGTGCACTTCATAGCCCCTCCCAAACTGTCTATAGCCCGTAAGACAGCCGACCTCCTTGTTCATCACTTCTTCCGCCTTCATGGCATTCCCTCTGACATTATTTCTGACCAGGAGCCTCCATTACCTGGTCGATTGGGAGGAACACTCCTGGATTCTCCGCTCCTTCATCCTGGATGCTTCCCTCCACCGTGATTTCCGTCGAGACAACCCGGACAGGCCTGGTGCTTCGCCTGGAGGCTTCCGTTGAGGAGGGAAGAGTTCTGTCACGGACCCGATCGTTATATCTTTCTCCTGATTTCCTTTGATTTTGCCACGATTCCGAACCGTCAATTTCCCAATTGCTTATAATTCTCTTTGATGACGCCACACTTGGTTTCCATCAAGACCTGCAGCATAAGAACCCCGGTGTTACAACCCCTAGTCGCCAGATCGTTAGTTTTGCCTGTGTGGTGATTGACATTTCCCGGCCGCTTAGGACCATGTGTTCTTGGTTTTGCTCCAGTTTCAACGTTTACTTATCAAACTCCGTCTCTCCGTGTCAAGGCTCCGTGTCCAGATCCCTCCTGTTTGCTGTTCAACGTTCACCAAAGCATCTTAACTCAATCTCCGCGCCTGTGTTCTGCACTTGGGTTCGCTTCATTTGCTCATTGCAACAGTATCGTGTACATTTTGGTCACCGATCAACAGGAAAGATGTAAACACGTTTGAAAGAGTACAGATAAAATATACTTTGAAGTAGCCGGGTCTGGAGCCCCCGAGGTATAAGGAAAGATGGAGTTGGTTAGGACTGTAGTCCTTAGAATGTAGAAGATAGAGAGAAGATTTGATAGAGGTATACAGAATTGTGAGGGGTATAGATAGGGTTAATGTAGGTAGGCTTTTTCCCATTGAAGTTGCGTCATGCATTAAGGCTGAAAGGTGAAAGTTTATGGGGAACGTGATGGAAAACGTCTTTACTCAGAGAGCTCTAAGTGTGGAAATAGATGCCAACCCAACTGGTGCGGAGGTGCTCGATTTCAATCTTGAAGAGAGATATGGCTAGGTAGATGGACAGATTCGATATGCAGTGCTATGCTTCCACTCCGGGTCGTTGTTAGTAGGCAGTTTAAATATTTCAGGCATGGATCAGATCGACCGAAGGGCCTATTTATGTGCGGCACTTCTCTATGACACGATGAATTTTATAAGCGTAATAATGTCTGGAAAAATGCTAGTATGTCTAAAAAAGGCATCATCCAATTTAAGGTCAAAATATTCGCCACTGTGTTACTGAGCTGGAGTGAAAGCAGCATAGGTTAAATGAGCAGAGAGAGGGGGCATTTCAGTTACCAGGGTAGACTGGCCTACTGTGGCCGGGTCTGCCCGCCCAATGAGGATCACAGTGGGACAGTGGCAGCAGTGGGGATCGAAACAGCGTCAACACAGGTCGACCATTAGAGGCCTCTTGGCTGCACTTCCCCATAGCATCTATTTCACTGTAACGCAGGAAAGTTTCACGAAAACAGGTGTGGCAGTGACAGGAAGGAAAAGGAGGGAGAGGGAGAGGGAGAGAGAGACTCCTAATAAGGAAACAGGGCTCAGCACCATTTACGGTCATAAAGATTGAGTTCAATGCCTCTGTTATTTCATTTGGCCTGAGACAAATTGTGGATTGGGGATCTTTCGATTGGTTCGGCTATACAGGAATTAGATTGAAGATTCTGTTGTTTTTTTGTCTCATTCCCCAATAGAGTGAATTTAATCGATAGGGCGACGAACAAGTTGAGGAGTAATTAGAGTATGTCAAGTCTTTCAGTGACATGGTATCAGGAATGGTAGGGCTCGTGGCTTCACCTTTGGTTAATCGGACTTCTGAGAAGACAGGGAGCTGAGGAAATAAATGATTCAGCAAATAAACCAGGTGCTCAGATTGTTAAACAATGACTAAGGAGACAATGCAGGTTGATTGAATGAGAGTGATTGTGATTTTGGTGATGAACAAATCAAAACAACGGGAAAAACGAACAGAAGCAGCAGAATTCCAGAGCTACGAACAGTTTTACGACCTTAAAAGTGAGGGACAATGAGTGGAATTTCATTGGAGTTCGATGGATGCGAAGTCGTTTCTACAAGTTCTTGGCAATGCCTTGTGGGAACATGTCTTTAATGTTATTAACGGAGGATCTCCTGGTGCGCTTGTAAACTCCATTTATTTTACACCGAACTAAAAAAACATCGCACCGTTTCTAAGCTAAATGTAAGTCATCTGTATGGTATCTTACAAACACAAAATACAATGGAACATTCATAGCTTGAGTGTCGCCCCATCGGACCTCTGACAACCATCTACACCACGCTGTATATTGCTATATACGCAGCGCCAGGGGGTGCTACAGAGCGAGCACACTGTTTTAATTATCGAGATTGTTCGCTGTGAATAAAGAATTTTCGGAAGATTTATTGTCCTCTCAGAGAGGCAAGCACCCTTCCGAAAGCAGGGTGGGAAGGAAAAAGGAATAGCTGGCCCAACTACGTGAGAAAGTTTCATCAGAAAACGCCATGACGAAATCACAGTTGGATAAACCACAGTTTCAGCACCTGTGCAAATGGGGATTTTATTTGGTGAAAATAGAAACCCATCCTTCACTCAAGACAGATAGAAGCGGCCCTAGCGCCGATCCCTGCTGAACACGACTAATCAGCCAACCGGAAAAGGTCTTGTTTAGTCCCACTCCTTGCATCGTGACATTCAGCCAATCTTCCATTCATCATAGCATATTTTTGTATTAGTAAGGGCGTCTTATCTTGGTTAGAGGCTTAAGATTCGGCATCTTGTTAAAGACCTTCTAAAAATCCAAGTAAATATCATCCACTGACTCCTCTTTATCTAATTTGCCTGTTGCTTTCCCTAAAGTATTCCAACAGATTTGTCAAGCCACATTTCTGCTTCGGGAAACCATTCGGCCTATTTCATCATGTGACTCTATGTAACCGAAACCCCATCCTTCATAATGGAGTCTTACATCTTTCCTGACACTGAGTTCAGGATAACTGGTCTATAATTTCTGTCTTTTGACTACCTCTCCTCTTAAAGAGTGGAGTGGATTGCTATTTTTTACTCATCTGGACTATTCCATAAACCAGTGATTATTGAAAGTTCACCACCAATGCTGGCAGCATCTCTCATCTATCCCTTGCTTAAAACGCAGACTATTGTCAGAACCAGAGCCCCAGTTTTCCCGGTGTAATACTTTTGCTCCCGCTTCAGGCAACAGATGGCGACAACCTACCAAGTGTAAAAGTGACGGTGAAACAGACAGAACATCCTGCTCTCCTCCATCTGGTCCAGAGGACATATCTAGCTTCACATCTTTCAGCCTCCCAAGCGCCTTCTCCTTAGTAAAAGCAACGACATCCATATCTGTATAATGGCAGTCGCGCATCTGCCATACTGCCAGTAGTTTCCATGCTGCGAATTGATGGGATTCTCCTGCCACTTCAGGGGCAAGAGAGATTATTTTGAGTATCGTGTTAATGTTCGGGCGGATGAAGTCCAGAGTGTGATTAGGCATGGTGGAGTATTAGTGAGTGGGTTGAGGGAGAGACGAAAGAAATTATACTGGGTACCGTAGTATGCAGTGTGTGAGAAGGACATTATGGAATTGCACTAGATGTGGTAGAGAAAGGTAAATGGATAAAGAGGTGCTTGGAATTATATCGGTTCGGCTGTTAATGCGTGTCTGGTGTAAGAAGGTGACACGATGTAGGGTGCGGTATTAATGGGTGAGAAACGAGGGTGTGAATAGATAGCAAAATGGTTTTTCGAAGTGAGGGCTGAGTCTGATGATTCTCTTTGGCGGATTAAAGAATATATGGAGGGAGAGGATGTAAGGGAACGGGAGATAGCAAACGGAGTGTGGAAGGATGACAGAATGGGTTTGCAATAATAGTGTAGTACTTGTTGTATACAGGGAGGGGATACTGGTATTATATAAGCGATAGAAAAATGTGAACGGATAAGACGCGGAACAAACTGCTGTATGCCGGGAGAGGAATCTCACTTCAGATCCTCAGCAGGTCAGGCAATATCTGTGGCGATGAATAAACAGTAGACGTTTCGATCGAAGGCCCTTCATCAGGGCTGGAAAAGAAAGCAGAAGATGCCAGAATATGAAGGTTCTGGCAGAAGGATGAGGAGGAGGAAGAGGAAGAGGAGGACAAACAAGACATTGCAGGTGAAGGCATGTGGGTGGGGTGGGGTAGGGAGCGAGATAAAAGGCTGCGAGTGGATGTGAAAAGGGCTGGGCAAGAGGGAAGCTGTTCAGATCCCCTGACATAGTTTGAAGGAAACCCGGCGAAGAGTAGATGCAAAATTTAAAAGAAAGGAGCTGAGTGGACCCCTGTGACAGGGTGACAAAAGGGCCGTCAAGGTATAGATGAAGACATGAAGACGGTTTGCATGCATTTAGCGTCTTCCTAAGCCTGGATGCTACATTCGTTTAAAGCCCTTCACTATATTCAATGAATAAACAGGGACTGGAAAGGAAAGTCGAAGATGACAGAATAAGAATATGGGGGAAGACGAGGAGGATTGGGAGGAGAAGGACAAACAAGAGTTGATAGGTGAAGTCAGATGGGTGTGGTAACGCATAGGATAAGAGGCTGGCAGTTTGGATGTGGAAAGTGCTGTAGAAGAAGGAATCTGATCAGATCCCTGGCCATAGTTTGAAGGAACCCCGGCCAAGAGTAGTTGCAAAATTTAAGTAAAGTGAACCAAGTGGGGGCTTTATGGGTACGTGACAATCGGGGAGTGAATGTGGTGACAACGAGATGAAAACGGGGTAAAAAAAAACTGCTTTGAACTGTGAATATAGCAGAGGCGGAGGGAGCTCAACTTCCCCGTATGGCCAGAGAGCCAGAACATAGGTGACGGGAACGCGATAATTAGAGAATTGATCATGGCAGACTGGATCATGGGAGAAAGTAAAGGAGGAGAGACACCGGGGCGAGGGGAGAGACAGGTCATGGGGAGAGGTAAATGGCCAGCGTGGAGAGGTGAGGAAGAGGGAAGGAGGAAGGGAGATATATTGGCAGTTAGAGAAATCGATGTTGATGCTAGGGGTTTGGAGGTTTACCAATATGCGGATGGAAGATGAGGCGTGGCTAACCGGAAAGGAAAGTGTCCTTATATGGCGGAAGATGAGGCCATGGACCGAAGTCTCGGAGAGGGAGTGGGGCGGAGAACTGAAATGTTTGGCCATTGGGAATTCCCGCTTTTTGCTGATGAAGCTGAGGTGTTCGACAAACCTTACATTAATTTGATGGTCAGTCTGGATGTTATATTAGTTTAAGGTTCTTCACTTTATTACAGGAACGTACAAACAACATATTCTTTGTTACATTCCTGTTATAGTAATCTATAACCGAGACAGTGTGAAACAGAGCAGCCCAATGAGAGTGCAGCATTGGTTTATGATGATAAAGTCTATGGAGCCTAAGAATGGACAAGATCAGCAATAACAATCATGAAACCGAGAGGTGACCCTGATAGTGTTTCACAACAACATTCACCGACTTCTCGAATCGTCATTTCTTTGTCTTTGACATTTTGCAACTTCACGTCAGGTTGCCCTTACCTCATCACAATTGGGATTTTCCTACAATTACATCATGTTTATTTTTACCCAGCTGTTGGCAGGCACGTCAACCTTGTGTAGTATTGAATATTCAGTGTGCTGGAGCGAGTATAAATGAATGAGCGTGGAGATTCATCAGCTCAGAGTTTCTTCAGCGACATCGCGGGCAGCTGGAAGACAGGCTGAATCTCACACAGCATGCTTGAAACATTTTACCTTGTGAGAAACATATATCTCATGATCATCGGCGTTATTGGTGTCCTGGTAAGAACACGGAACAACTAACATTTGCAATTCTGTGTGCGCTGTCTTTGAACTCGTTCAGTTACCAGTGGGGTTGTAATGTCGTTGTATCAGCGAATGCGATGCAGGCATTGTGAGAAACTGTACTTGTTAAGGTGTTCCCTTGCAGTTTAATCCCAGCATTTGACTGAACAGAGACTGGCAGGTGAAACAGTTGTAGAGTGGAAGATTGGGGTGAATAATTCATTTGGGGATTCATGACAGGCAGTCTTAATTTATCAATGTAAACCGGTGTCAAAGTAAACTGCGGGAATTCATCGCGCTCGAAACCTTACAGACTAATTGTTGTTTTATTCCATATCAATAAAGCAACGTTTCTTTTAAACTTAATATACGAAGATATTGCACTTTAATAAATTGTTGTTCGTCCATCGTCGACGTCGACACCAGATGGTGTTGAGACTACCGCGTGATATAGATTTAAGTGAGGGAGAGTTGCACAGCGTCAGCCTCGCTCCCTCTTCCCAATTCCCATCCGGATCCAGTGGCAAGACAGAGTCGAGACGGCTGGAGATGGGACTAGGCGCAGTGGATGACCAGGACATCTTCTTGTCTTGTCCTGCTCTACACGTTCCACGACGCTTGCAGAGACCGCCCTCTTGACCGCTGGACTTTCCATTGGTCTCGTCCGCTCAATCCGCCGGAGTCTGTCTTCACATGCTGGGATAGACAATTCCCTATCTCAGAAAGGATTTGAGACCCATCGGCAAGAAAGGGAACGTGCGAAGCGAAACCTCGGTGAGATTCAGGAGAGCGGTAGACATCTCTTGTGAGTCAGACCCTGAACCATCGGGAGTTTCGAAAATTTAATTAAGGGTCCGTGTGGGTTTTAGTACACCAGGGTTTGTTTCCACGACCTACTTTCCGTAAAGTGAAGAGGGAGCTAAACGCCAACCCAGCGATGTCCGTTAGAGGCCAGACGGGGCACAATAACTATCAAAGCCTTGAAAATAATGCTGCAGTAATTTGGAGCAACTCTAAAAGAAGCAGAAGTTTCGGGGTGCCTATATTGTCTTTGGTGATGTTTGCACGAACTTGCAAGATGCTGGAAATTTCAGCGGATCAGGCAGAATCTTCAAAGCGAAAATTGGAACTTTTTCATCGGATACCTTTGCACAGTGTGCAAGAACCCAGGACAATAATAGTTCCAAAATTTCGAAGATGCGAACTATGCGGGGTCCATGTGCGCGGGTGACAAACCGTATCGCAGAGAAAGTTGCCCAAGTATCTAGACTTTAAACATCAGTCGAAAACATTATGGTTGGCGATATGTATTGATTTTGGCTTTGCACCGTTTAATCATCCAGAAATGAGTTGCCTGCAAAGCTTGTTTGCTTTTAATTTCCAGCTGAACTCTGCACTGAGACCCACGGATCGGTGAGCCAGTAATTCATTCTTTGGTTTTGTTGTTCCCCCAGTGAGTTTGGCAGCGATAGTGATCCTGTCCCGGGGAAAGTGCGGCCTCTCCACCTGCACCACGTTCTACCTGGTGGCCATGGCAACGGCGGATCTGCTAACCATCATCTTTGAGGCCATATTGTGGCGGATTAGTTATTATTATTTCCCCGGGACTTTCCTCGACATTACCCCAGTTTGCAGTGTCATCTCCGCCCTGGCAGATGCAGCCACTAACTGTTCTGTCTGGCTGACTGTGACTTTTACATTTGATCGATTTGTCGCCATCTGTTGCCAGAAGCGGAAGGCACGGTATTGCACCGGGAAAACTGCGGCCGTGCTTCTGACAACAACCGGCGTTCTGCTCTGTTTTAAAAATGTGCCTGTCTTCTTTATATGGCAACCTGTGAACATCATTGTCAACATACCCTGGGAATGTATGACAAAGCCGGACTACTATACAGATCCCGGGTGGCTAGGATATAGATTGTTTTCTACCGTTCTAACACCATTACTCCCGTTCATGTTAATTCTACTGTTCAACGTTCTGACAATCAGACACAGTTTAGTGACTAGTCGCGTCCGTGAGGGGCTAAGGGGTCAGAGCAAGGCAGAGAACTGCAGTGACCCGGAGATGGAGAGCAGGAGGAGGTCTGTGATCTTACTTCTCACCATCTCCGGCAGCTTCATCATCCTGTGGTCAGTGAATGTCACTGAATCCCTTTATAATATCATTGTTGGACGAGATCAAAATAATTACAACGATACAGAATACATAGTTGAACACTCCGGATACATGCTGATGCTATTAAGTTGCTGCACAATCACCTTTATTTATGGGGTAACTCAGTCCAAGTTCAGAGAGCAGTTCATCAGTACAGCGAAATATCCGCTCACCTCAATTATTCAATTTATCAATAAATCAAATTTCTGAGTTCTTTTCAGAGGCGATCACACTGTTTTCCATCTTGACGCCACAGAACTGAAGGCCATCGGAGAACGTGTTAGCAGCGAGAATCAGACTGGTTTAGAGCCCGAGAGAGACAGTGCGCGGTTCCAGACCCATCGGCACCCGAAGCTCGCGACACCACATACTATCAATTATTAAACACATAGTACATTTATTATTATTATTATTATTTTACCTTTTCCCGATCTTGTCATCGCTACATTTAGATAATAGATCCCGTTCTGAAATGTAAATACCCATGGTCAAGTTACCTGCAAAGCCTTTTAGTTTTGTGTAAACCGCCGCGGCAGACGGGCCAAACCAGGTGAGGGTAGCCGACGGGTCTTCAACCCTCGGTGAGGTAGGGGATCTGCCTGTTCCAGCATGTGAAGTCTGGCCATATTGAGCGGAGGAGACCAATTAATGGTGCAACCGTCAAGAAGACGGGCCAGCAGACGTTGTGGAGCGCTAAGAGCACGACAAGGCACTTATACGTCCTGGTTATCCACTGCGAGAGGTGGTGATCTCTTTAAACTCACCCGGCAGAAGGCAAAGGCAAACCACTGCTTTAACCTGCCAAGTACATGATTTCCCAATATGTCAGAGCGGCGTGGAGGGAAATTGTCCGCCAGCTGGAAACTCCAGTTGCGACCTAACGAGAGGGAATCCAGCAATGGTGTTGTGGAGGAATTCGGTAACATTCACCGACCACAGGATGATGAATCTTCCGGAGATGGTGAGAAGTAAGATCACAGACCTCCTCCTGCTCTCCATCTTCGCGTCATTTCCTGCATTATTCGAACCCTTCAGCCCCTTAACTATGCAAATGGTCAATAAGATGTGTCTGACTGTCAGAGCGTGGAGCAGTAGTATTAACATAAATGGAACTAATGGCACAAGAACGGTAGAAAACATCGTATATCACACCCACCAGGAATCCGTATAGTAGCTCGGCTTACGAATACAGTCCCAGGGAATATTGTCAAGCACTTTCAAAGGTTGATGTATAAAGAAATACGGCACGGTTTTGAAACAGAGCAGAACCCCAGATGTCAGTGTTTTTCCGGTGCAATACTTTGCTTTCAGCTTCTGGCAACAGATGGCGACAAACCGATCAAGTGTAAAAGTGACAGTGAACCAGACAGAACAGTTGGTAGCAGCCCTTGCCAGGACAGAGATGGCAATGCATATGGGGGTGATGATCAGGAAAGTCCCGGGAAAGTAATAATAACTGACGCGCCGCAAAATGACCTGAAAGATCTGCGTTGTCATGGCCACCAGGCAGCGAGTGGTGCAAATAGAGAGATCGCATTTTCCCCGGGACAAGATCACAATCGCTACTAAATTCACTGGAGAAACAGCAGTAATAATGAATGAATTACTGTCACGGCGCACCACGCGACTCAGCACCGAGATATGCTGAAAACTGAGAGCAAACTTTGCAGACAATGCATTTCTGGCGTTTAAAAAGTGTAAAGCGGGAGTCGCAGATGCCTCGTACAACTACATGTATGCTGGGTGAATAGTAACAGTGCATGGTCCTGGAAGAGGAGAAGTGTTTGAGAAGGAAGCATTGTCAATGAATCGGCGAGTCTGCTTTGGTTTGGAGAAATTAGTACAAATGTCCAACCATCAGGTTTTGGACTAACGTGTAAAGCCGGGATACTCAGCTATTTATCGGCGATGGTGATGACTGCGTTTCCGTCACCTCTGTTCTGGAATCGCTCGATACAGCGAAGCCCCGCTCCCTCCGCTTCCGTCCATTATCAAATTTCAAGATAATATGTCCCCTTCGCATGACTTCCCTGATACCATAAGATATAAGTGCAAAATTAGGCCATTTAACCCATCGAGTTTGCCCACAATTTCAATATGGCTGATCCCGGGTCTGATCCCACTCAATCCCATACACCTGCTCGCCATATCCTATGATGCCCTGACCGATCGGGAAGCGATCAACTTCCACCTTAAATATACGCAGGGATTAGGCCTCCGCCACCGTCTGTAGCAGAGCATTCCACAGGTTTTCTACAATCTGGATAAAAAAAGGTGTTTCTTTTCCCGAATCTGAAAGGTCATCCCTCCGTTCTAAGGCTGTGCCCACTATCTGAAACAAGCTGTTCACATTCACTCTATCTGGTCCTTTCAACATTCAGTGGGTTTCAATAAGATCTCCACATATTCTTCTAAATTCCATTGAGTACAGGTCAAAAGCTGCCAAACATATGTTACCTCCTTCATTCCTGGAATCATCCACGTGATTCTCCCCTGGACTCTCTCCAACGACAACACAGCCTTTCTGAGATATGGTGCCCCAATCCGCTGACAATATTCCCAGTCCGGCTTGACTAGTTTCTTGAAAGGGGAACGAATTATCTCCTTGATTTTATATTCTGTTCCCCTTGGAACAAATGCCAACATTGCATTTGCCTTCTTTACCACAGACTAAACCCATACATTAACCTTCTGGGAGACTTGCACGAGGACTCCTAAATCCCTCTGCACCTCGGATGTCTGAAAAGTCTCCCCAATTAAATAATATTCCGCATATCCTTTGATGCCTTGATCGATCAGGATGCGATCAACTGCCGCCTTATTTATACGCAAGACTTGGCGTCCACCCCAGTCTGTAGCAGAGTGTTCCACAGATTTACTACTCTATTGCTAAAAAATCTCCTCACCTCTCTTCTGGGGGATCGCCATTCAATTTTGAGGTTGTCTAGTTCTCGATACCTTCACTATTGAAACATCTTCTCCACCTTTTACTAAAATACGTTATCACTTAGTTCACAACACGATATTCCATCTTCCATTTTTTGCCCATTCATCCAGTTTGTCTACCCCTGCTGCAAACGCATTCGATTCTCAGTACTGCCTCACCCTCCACCTATTTTCAGATCATCCGCAAATTTTGCCAAAAAACAGCAATTCTATTATCTAATTAATTCACAAACAAAGTGAAAAGAGACGATCCCAATACTTACCCCTGAGGAAAACCACTAGTCACTGCCAGAAAACGAGAAAATGCCCCTTCTATGCCCCTTCGTTGCCTACTGCTCAAAGACAAAGACATGACGATTCGAAAAGTCAGTGAATGTTGTTGTGAAACACTCTCAGACCACCTGCCGGTTTCATGATCGTTATCGCTGATCTTGTCCATTCCTCGGCTGCAAAGACTTTGTCATCACAGACCAATCCCACACTGTTATTGGGCTGCTCTGTTTTACCAAGGAAATCATCTCCATTATCCATCTTGCAAACCAATGACATTTAACAATAATGCACATTCCTGTAATATAGTGAAGAGCCATAAACTAATATAGCAACGAGGAAAACGAGGATAGTCAACGCAGGCAAACTGTTAATCAAATTAATTGCAGTGTACAAAAACGCTGGAGGAACTCAGCCGGTCAGGCAGCATCCGTGCAAATGAACAAACAGTCGACATTCTGGCCGAGACCCGACTTCAAATTCATGCTGACATCGTCGAGTATCTCACCTGCAATAACAAAAAGCTGAGTTTTCCAGTGGCTGACTATTTCAATTTTTATCCCTAATCCCGATGCGGCATACCGTCCCGAGGTGTATTCCTCTGCCACGATAAGGCCATTCTCTGAGTGGAGGATTAACACTTTATATTCCATCTCGGGAACGTTCAATCTTGTGGCATGAACATGGATATCTCTCACTTCCGGTGTTTCCGTCTCTCCTTTCCCTCTTCATTTCTCCACTCTGGGTTCTAACTTGTCTCCTGATCTGTCTATCTCCACACCCTGGTGTCCCTCCTCCTCTCCTTTCTCCCATGATCCAGTCTCCTCGCCTATCAGATTCCTTCTTCTCCAGCCCTTTGCCTTTTCCGTTTATTGCCACCCTGCCACATATTTCGTCCGCCTACCGCACTCACCTGGCTTCACCTATTACCTTCAGTCTTGTCCTCCTCCCCATTCCCCAACTTTCATATTCTGTCACCTTTCCTTTTTTTCCAGCCCTATTGAATGGTTGTTGCGCGAAACGTCAACGGCTTATTCATTTTTCATAGCTGCTGCGTGACCTGCTGTTCCTCCCTCATGCTGTATGTGAATAAAAGTTGATACCGTCCCTCGCATGGTAAACCAGCTCCCATCAAAGTGTGCACCGGTATAAAGTAAAGGAACTCAATCATCCTACACATGACCCTCTATTTGGTGCAAATGCATAAACTATCAGTGTCTGCATTGATTACATTTGTACCAACTATGACAATTGGTTTGCATATGTACTAAATTGGTAGCGTAGTGAACAGTGAGTTAGGTATTTGACTGCCTGAACTGCACTTTCAAAGTAAATATAACACAACATTGTATATTCTGTTTTATTGTGATTGCCTGAGTCAGTGGTGGAGGCAGATACACTCGTGAAGTTTAAGAGATACTAGACAGGTATATGGAGGAATTTAAGGTGGGGGTTATATGGGAGGCAGGGTTTGACGGTCGGCACAACATTGTGGGCCGAAGGGCCTGTAATGTGCTGTACTATTCTATGTTCTATAAGTACTTAAGCACTGAATGGTATAGACATAAGAAGCAAATGGAATAGCACATAAGAAGAACCTTTCACTGTGACTAGATACCTGTTGCAGTGATATATCAATGGGGCGTGGTTTATTCATTACCTGAACAGTGAAGGGCAGATAGGGGTCAATATTGAGGTACGAGGTGCTTCCTTTCCATGGGTGAGTAGGGCTGGGATAGTCACAAAGAATGACAGGGTTCTCGAAAGTGCTGGTGTCGAGACGGACAAGGAAGTGGACGTGCAATCATCATTGAAGGCTGAGAGGCAGATTGATAGTACGGTGTTCAGTACATTCCGAACACTTGCTTTCCGTAACGGGACAGGTCATGATGCAATAACATGCAACATTGGTCTGATGAGGATATCGTAACTTCTCTAACGCCACTGATAAAGGATGTGATTGCAATGGAGCTGATACAGAGGTGTGTCACCAGGAAAATGGAGCAGTTCAAATATCAGCGGAGACGTTGCAATTCTGTCCTTGAAGCGGAGAGGGAAGAGGTGTTTCACAAAGATGTTAATAAAGTTACCAGCGATGTACATGCGTTCAGTAGTGGTAACCGTTTCTCCATATCAGGTGCATCTAATACAAGGGACATAGGATTAGTGGAAAAGTAAGTTACCATAAGGTGTTGTGTTTCCTCGTTTCATGCTGGTATAAGGGAATTGCGCTGCAATTTAGTTCCATACCTGCCGACGTAGGCTACTACACTTCCAGTGTTCACAATGTCGTCTCTACTATATAAAGGAGAAAAACAGAACAAGCAAGTTTAAGTGCTCATTTTGTGGAATGCATCCACACGGCCACGTGGATGATCCTGTGCTCCCTGTTTCTTCACACTGTAATTATCATTCCACTGAATATTCGGACTTACTTCTCTGACTGCGGCCTTCTCCACGGCCAGAGTGAGGGAGCAAGTAAAATCCTAAAGAACGGCCAATATTTCACGTTCCACAGAGACTGATTAAAGCTCGATGCCCTAATTTATCATTCACAGCCCCGTAATCTCCATGTTAGAATTTGTAATACTCACACTCTTGACCCAGTTCCCAGGGTGTGTATTGCCTAGTTTCACTTTTGACGCAGTCTGTGTCACTGGCCGCGTGATCAATGTAATTTATTTAGGCCTTTCCAACTGACACTCGTTCAGACCAACAGAACCAGATCAGCCAAACGCTGAGCCCCGACCACCAGGTCGCAGACTGTTCCTTCTGAAAGCCTGTCATTTTTCATATCTGCAAATGATATCAGGTTTAGCAAATCAGAAGAAGAAAAATTCATTGTGCCTCTTGTAGTCGCTCTGATTAGGCCATTTCTGAGTAAGAAGGTGTACATGGCAAGAACAAAGATTTTTTCTTTGTCTAGTCCCACTGCCCTTGGCTGGTTCCTGTTAGCTGATTGGCAGATTATAGTTCATTCTGGACAACATATCTATCGATCTATCGATCTATTTATGTATTTATTGACTGGGAGATACCCGCTTGTGAAGGCTGTAAGCTATCAGAGGCACCTAGAAACTCGGGAGAGTTAATTTGTAAACTGTTTTATACAAGCTCACGTTTTGACATGCGAGGGATGTTTATTGTCATTCTGTCAGTAACATGTCAAAGCCACCATCGCAAGGCCCTGTTGATTAATCTTCATTGTATTCCCATTGTTGCAAATACCCTGTAACAGATTTTCATACACATAGAACCATTGCTTTTCGCAACTTCCATATGTTTAAATAAAAAACAAACAATTGCTCTAAAACGTCTTCAGTTTTCTACTTAATATTTCCAACAAGGGAAGCTTGGACAAATACATGGATGGGAGGGGTATCGAGGTATGGACCGGGTGAGGGCACGATTTGTCCTTTTGCTGTCCATAAATCCATAACACTAAATATGACGCAAATTTTCCATTCCGAACTATTCATTCTAGGTCAGTTCATTGTCAGTTACACATCGTCGGTAGAGTAGAATTACTTCAGCCAATTTTCTGCATAGTGGGCTTGAACTGTCCACTTCATCCCACTCAATTAGTTTGCCTAGACACTGCCGAAGCTTCTGAAGTTATCATCATGCGAAGTACAATAATGTAATAATAAGTACAATTGTGTCATTAACAGAACTGGAAATATTGCATTAGCCACGTTGGTGATATAGACTGGCAAAAACTGGGAACATACCCTGCTCCAGACAACAGTCCATTAATATGGACCGAAAAAAACTAGAAGAGCTTAGGATAAGATAAGAAGCATAAGATATACGAACATAATTAGGTCCTTCGGCCCATTGAATCAACTCCGCCATTTCATCATGATCCATTTCCCTCTCCTGGCTTCTCCCCTGATCCCTTCATGCCCTGAATAACCAATAATCTATCAACCCCTGTGTCTTATTAAGCCTCGAAATTACATCATTGTTTTACATTCTGGGCGCCTCGAAACGAATGCTAACATTGCATTTGAGTGCCTTACCACCGTCTGAACCGGACATTAACTATATAGAGAATTCTGCACGAGGACTCTCCAGACGCTTTACTCCTCAGATTTTGAAATTTTCTCCATTTAGAAGGTGGTCTGCGTTTTTATTTATTTTACCTAAGTGCATGAACATACACTTTCCGACACTTGTATTCCAACTGCCACATCCTTGTACTTCGTACTGGCTTTATTTGAAAACTCCGCTGAATTGCCATTGGAGGCGGGCGTTATCTACGCAGATGGCCATTTAATGTAAACACATATGTCATTCCATTCCTCAGCTCTTCTCTGAATTTCCTCTGTGTCAGTGTATAGATACAAGTATTGGTGCACATGCTGAGCATTTGCAACATGTACCCAAATTGCTGCAGGATGTATACCGGGGAACTCAAATATCTGTCCTCGTAGAAGTAGTTTTGCACTTGCCATTTCAGGGAATGGGCTACAGAGGGCATCCAAAATAATATGAAATTAGCTGATATAGAAAACAGCAAAATAATCGACTTTCTGCGTTTTTCCACCTCGGCATCTTTCTGATTGTCGCTACTGTGTCGAAGCCTTCTGCGGACTCGATTTGCCACAACGATATGTCTTACGGTTAACCCGTTAAATACCAGGATTAAGCCGATTGGTAGCAATGGTGTTAAAATGCTCTCCAGTAATTCGTATCCTCTCCACACGGGTGAAGTAGCGAATTCAGATGTGCCGGTGCACCGCCACGGCGTATTGTCAATGATGACGTAAGGTTCAATTGCAAAGTAAACCGGGGCACATCTCCCGCAGCTCACTATAACCACGGTCACGATAACCACCGTTGCTGTTCTCTCGGTGCAGTATCGTTCCCGCAGCTTTCGGCAACATATTGCGATGAAGCGATCGAATGTAAAACTGACCGTAAACCAAACAGAACAGTCCTGGGTCGCAATCGCAAATACCAGTGTCAGAGCGCATACAGGAGTGATGAGCAGAGATCTGGAATAAATGTAGATATTGTTGGTCTGTTCCACTAAAGCAACAACGATAACCACCATCAGATCCGCTGTGGCCATTCCAACCAGGTAACGGGTGATGCATTTGGAGAGCCCGCATTTTCCCCGAGAGAGGATCACAATCGCCGTTAAGTTAACTGCAAGAAATTTGGAAGCAAAATACAAATATGATCAGCTCCCTGAATGCCCCCATTCTACCGATGCGACGCAGGGTATGGTCTGTTTGGAAGTGGAAAGCGGGAATCCAGTGTGTGCGGTCTCCGTCGCTGCACTCCGGCTGGAGGACAATGACGGATGTGAGTGTCGGTGGATTGGCGACCTTCCCACAGTTTAGAGCGAGGCATCAGAGTTCCGCGACTCACGTACCGGTGAGCAGTCGATCGCTCCTGTAAACAACACCATTTCCATTATTAGATGTGAAATAGTTGAAGGGATTGTTTGTAGCGGTGACAAAGTGAAGTCAAGGAGATATGAAGCACGACTTCTCATTTACTGACTTACAGAAGAACAGACCTACGTGTCTAACATAGACTGGACTGTCATTTAAATAAGCTGCCATGTTGTTATAAGGACGAATTGTCTACACTGATGGAGACTCGGACCAAGTAAAGCAGAGACCAGCATCACTTCAGAAAGCCTAGAGAGATTAAATTACGAAACAGTGACAATATCGGCACGAATTTAATTGACAAAGGAAGAAAACACTGCGATCGAAGTATGGAAAATGAAAATAAAACAATCAGATGCCTGAATCCTCCATTCTGGAAACACGTTTCAGCCGACGGTCACATCTGTGCTCAGTAACAGTGCGGATCCCGCAGCAGAGTAACAGCAATACGACGGCACCGTACATAAAGTAACCAGCTCCGGCATCTTACCGGGGACACCAACCGCTACAAGTGTGGG
This sequence comes from Mobula birostris, assembly GCF_030028105.1. NCBI lineage: Eukaryota > Metazoa > Chordata > Chondrichthyes > Myliobatiformes > Myliobatidae > Mobula > Mobula birostris. The sequence goes on along the minus strand of NC_092382.1, from coordinate 19,273,278 downwards.
ATAGTAAATGGCCGCGATGTAATAAATCGCCGGATATCCCATATTCCGTCAGAAGCAGCGTTCAGTTGTACGGAACGTTTCAGCTGCTCAGATAGACTGGGGATCGGTTTAGCAGACTTTTATTGAGGTGAGACCAAGTCTACTGAGAAAATTAGCGTGGCTATCACGTCAGGGACATTAGTGACAACCAACTGCACAAACACTTACGTTAAACTATTTTTACTCACTGTTCCCGTGTCATGAATTTGACTCCTCAAGGGATATTGCAAACTCTTTACATTAAAACAAAATATGATGCGAATTATCTATGTTATTTTCCATGATACCTGGCTTCAGCTATTTAAAAAGGATTTTATATATATATATAAATATATCTGTGTTGCTTTTAAAGTAGGCATTCATCTTGAAGTGGATTTATTTTGTAACATTTCAAGGAACACATTTGCTTCTGAAATTGAGGGAAGGAATTTGTTCTGGCAGGTTGAATGGAGAACACTTCTTCATTAAAGGGGAACATTCGTTCATCTTTTATTTCGCTCGTTCCCGTCATTCCGGGCGGTTTGAGTGATGGAAACCACAGTGACAGCTGACATGTACTACAATAAAATACACTGCAGTTTTATTCCTCAAAACACTTCAAAGTATCCACAGCGATATTCCAGAGACCTGTGGTCAAAGAGGGCACGTATCTTCGGGAAATTAGTGAGGGCTGTGGACAGTTTGAAGAACAATGTTTTCCAGCGCACACATGGGCCGTTTGGCAGGAACCTGACCTCTGCCAGTGAATGACTTGACCACCCCATACCCGTGACCTGCGATGCAGTCTAATTAACTTTAAAGATATTTCATTCAAACCTGCCTCAATTCCACCACTATGTCTCCATCCATTCTCTGAACAAATAGCAAATAAAATCTGTGAACTATCCGCAGCTGTTCTATTATTAGGCACGGAATTGTATTTTTTCTCTTCTGATTTACTGTCAGGTATATTGCCTTTCGAGCGTCACTATAAGTATGTGCAGAACAGCGGATGGCTTCACGCTCACCTGTCAATCACACTTCTTCCTGCTCTTGCAGTGCACCGCTCCGTGACTATTGTGGTCTCGTACCGATGAGCGGCCCTCGCCTTATTGGAGAGAGTTTCATCACTCTGTTTCCATTGGGGAACTCGTACTCATGTGCGGCCCTCGGTTGACTCGAGAAAGTATCACCTCTACCTTCAAATCCATCCTTCCAATGTGAATCACTTCGTACCGTTTCGGATTGAACTTCACCTGTAACTTCAGAGCGCTGCTCTGCGTCCTGTCACTGTCCTGTTGTAACCTTCTATACCATCCATAATTCCACCAAATTCCACATGATCGGAAACACAGTAACCAATCTTCCATTTCCTCATCCAAATCATTAATAAAACACAAAAATGCCAGGGGTCTCAGAACAGATCTCTGTAGGAGACCACTGGCTGCCGACATCCATGAAGAAAACGCCCCATAACCAACGGTGTAGTGCATTCTGTGGGCGTCGGTTCTGATCCACCAGCTAACTTCAAACTTTTTGAAAGGCCTACCAATTTTAACCGTATCAAATACCCTATTAAAATCCATTCATACCAATACAAATTCTCTTCCTTAATGAACGCGCTTTGTCACAATCTCACAGCATTCAGCCAGGCTCCGGAGACGTGCCCTGCGCCTCACAAAGCCATGTCGACTCTCCCTAAACACGTTTTCTCAAACCCTGTTTCTAAGATTCTCCTCCAATAGTTTGCCCACCACTGAAGTAGGACTCATTGGGTTATAATTTACAAGGTTATACCTACAGCCCTTCCTGAACAAGGCAAAACTATTTTCCACGCTCCAATCCGCTGACACTACATCTGTGGTTGGTGATAACGCAAAGCTCAGCACCAGTGGAGCAGCAATCTCTTCCCCCGCTTCCCACAGTAACCTGGGGTTTCTCGCCACCACACCAAGAGGACTTACTAATCCTAATATTTTTCAAAGGTTTCTGCACATCCTCTTTTTCAACCGCGACATGTTGCCGCACATAAGCCCTTTTAACGCTTCCTCACAAACGTCAGGATCCCTCACTGGTGAAAGTTGAAGTAAACTCCTCATTAAGGACCTGACCCACCTCCACCAACTCCAGCCGCACGTTTCATCTCTGTCCCTGACTGGTCCGACCCTCAATCTAGTCGTTCTCTTATTCACATAAATCTAGACTGTCGTGGGGTTTTCCTTAATCCTACTGTAGGCTTATTTGTAGAGGTATCTCGCTCTCCTAATTCCATTCTTCAGTTCGTCCCTGGCTGCCGTGTCCGATCCTAGCTTTCTAAACCCGGTCAGCATCTTTCTTCCTCTTGACCAGCTGATCCACGTCTCTCTCAAGCATGGTTCCTTCACCTATCCAGAACTCTATACAGGTGCTGCCTAAAATACCTTCTCATTCGTGGTGCACATTTTCCAGAGCGCACAAGTTCCCTGATTAATTTCTGAGATTCCGGCAAAATGGCATCATAGTTCCATTTAGCCAATTAATTACTTTTGGCCTGTGGGGAGAGAGCAGGACAATGTGACTAGTTAGGGGATTGATATAGGTTCGAGGGGAGAAATTGCGGTAATGGGATTCGTTTGGAGACTGACACCGGGGTTTGGGGAGATAGTGGGGCAGCTTGATTAATTTCGAGACTGATGCAGGGCTGTGGGAAGAAGCAGGCAGCGAGATTGGTTGAGGAACTGGTAGAGGGATATGGAGAATAAACTGGGACTTAACGAGACAGTGGGATTAGTTTGGGGTGATACGAGGCTGTGGAGACACAGCGAGTTTGTGGCATTATTTTGTGACTGGCACGGGCCCCTGGGATTACTGAATGTCTCCCGTTTACCAAATTTGGGTGCCAGTACAGAGTGAAGCACACAAAAATGTGAATTGTTCTGTGTTTGAGCTGTTACATAAATAGTTAAAATGACAAATCGAGGTCACCCACCCCATTTCTCCATCCAGTAGCTCCCCCTACCGGTCCAACCCCGCATTCCCATGCTCTCACTCCACCCTTCCTTTGCCCTCCAGGCTGCGGAATCACCGAGCCCAGGAGCACCGCCAAACCCACGAGTGCCGGGACTTCTGATCACACACCTACCGGGCCGGCTCTCTCCCATAGATCACGGAGGTGAAGTAACTCCCCAACCTTCCCTCAGCTTCTCACAGCCTCTTCGGCCTTAGGACCTATCGACCCGAAACGCCTCGCAAGCGAGGCCCGTCTGCGCACACATTGGGGACGCCCCTGCGCCCTCAGCACCCTTATAGCCTGGGACAGAGGCAGGAGGTCGGGGGCGTTTTGTGCTCGGATGAGGGTCGGCACCGACGAATCACCGTAGTGAATAGGAGGGAGAAGGGAGCGGGAGGGTGGAGGGGGATCCCGGGTAATTGAAGGTACATGAAGGAACAGAATCTCTCTCAGGGAGGGGACATTTCCTCTTGGACCCTACCCACCTCCAGTCCGGCCCGGCTCTAGGCTGCACTGAGCTCCGACTGCGACGCTAAATCCGACTGCAGACTGGAAAGAGGGCTGCCTGCATCCCGTCCGCGTCTTCCCCGGGACACTGCATCTCTCGCCGGCAGGCAGGCACCGTCCCGTTCGGGAAGGACAAGAGGCGTCACAGAGGGCAGGGAAGGCGATTTCTGCGGAGGATCGGACAGAAAGATAGAGTGAGGCTAGGTCGGAGGAGGGGATGAAGGTGGGGGTGTTCGGGAGAGGAAGGGAGGGTGGTCGCCAAGATGGCTTAGAATTGGAAATCGCAAAAAGGGGTGGAGGGTGTGATCAATGTGACAAGGAGGGAGGGGTCAGACCGAGACGGAAAGGGCTGGATGGATGTTTCAGAGGGATTTTACAATGGAAGCTGTGCAATCCTAAAATGGCGTATGGGTGTGAAAACCCTATAACGACTCATGGTACCCAGGCCTTTTTTCTGACCTACAGTGCCTCATCCTCCTTCATCCCAGTCTGTCTCTCAGCCCCCAGTCTCTCTATCTCCCTCCCGCAGTGTTTTGCTCTGCTGGCTCTCTCTAACACCTAGTCTCTCGCCGCACCTCCAGCAGGCTTTCTCATAGTCTCTCTCTCCTCACAGTCAGTCATCTGCGTCTCTCTCCAGACCTGATGTCTCTCTCCAACCGTCTCACTAAGCCCCGACAAATCATTCCCTACGGCCTCCCGTCACATTTACCACCGATATTCTCTCTACCCTTCTCTTTCTTTTCCTTCTTTCCCCCATCTCTCTCTCCCCTTCTCTTTCTCTTCTTCCTTTCTCCCATCTCATAGTCATAGTCATACTTTATTGATCCCGAGGGAAATTGGTTTTCGTTACAGTTGCAACATAAATAATTAAATAGTAATAAAACCATAAATAGTTAAATAGTGATATGTAAATTATGCCAGTAAATTTTGAAATAAGTCCAGGACCAGCCTATTGGCTCAGGGTGTCTGACCCTCCAAGGGAGGAGTTGTAAACTTTGATGGCCACAGGCAGGAATGACTTCCTATGACGCTCAGTACTGCATCTCGGAGGAATGAGTCTCTGGCTGAATGTACTCCTGTGCCCAACCAGTACATTATCTCTCTCTCCAATCCGCCTTTCCTACCCGTATCTCTCTCTCTCTCTCTCTCTCTGCCTCTACCGTCCCACCATCTCTCCCTCAGGTCTCTCTCCTCAGCCCGACCCCTGTTCCCCATTCAAGTCCACTCTCTTTCTCTCCTCCTGCTCTTTCTATCAATCATCAGTCTCTTTCTCTCCTTCTCACTCTCCTTTCCCAATTTCTCCCTCCTCAGCACTCCAGACCATGTGGTCCCAGATTCTCTCTCTCACACAGTCTCTTCGTTCAATCCCGACCTCTCTCTCTTTCTCGCTGTCCCCCCCCCCAACAGGTTCACCCCTCCTGTTTCTTCCTGCAGTGCCCACCGTCTCTTTCGCCTCCAACTCTCTCTTTCCACATCTTATCTTTCCCAATCCTTGTTTTTCTCGCCCGTCCTCTCCCCTGTCTGTGTCGCTCCCTTGCCCCCCCCCACCCATCTCTCGTTCCGCATTCTCTTTCCCCAAGTCTGTACCTCCCCAGTTTGTTTCAATCCACATTCATTCCCTCTACCCCTCTGTCTCTCTCTCTCTCTCTCGCCCCTCAGTCTCTCTCTCTCTCACACCCCAGGATCCCTGTCTCCCTCACTCCACTAAAACTCCTATCCTGTCTTTCTCCTCCAATCTATTTCTCCTCCAGTCTGCCTCTCCCCAAAATTTCTCTCTCCGCATTTTCTCTTCCCCTTGTCCTTTTTCCTAGTATTTCTGTCCCCCACTCGCTCAGCTATCTCCCCGCTTTGCCTACTCTCTCTCTCTCTCTCTCTCTCAGCATCTCCCGGAACCCACAGTGTCTCTCACCCGACTCTCTCTCTGTCCCCTCAGTCTCCCTCGACTATTATTCTTCTACCCACCCCCTCTACCCGCTCTCCCTCTCCCCCAGTCTCTCTGTCCACCAGTCCCACCCTCTCTACGCCAGTCTCTTCCTACCCAGTCTCCCTCACTTCCGTCTCTCCGCCCAGTGTCTCTCTACCCAGTCTTTCTTACTTCCTAGTCTCTCTCTCTCCCACAGATTCTCTGTCATCCCAATCTCCCTTTGCCTACCTCGACCGTCTCTCGCCGTATCTCTCTACCTCGCTTTCTCTCCCCGTTTATCTCATCGTTCTTCTCCCGCCACCCCAGACTATAACCTCCAGTGTGTCTCGCCATCAATCTGTCTTTCTCTAACCCCCAGTCTCTTCGCCATCTCACCGGTCTCGTCTTCGCACAGTCACTCTCTCCCATCTCTCTCTTTCCAGCCTAATGTCTCTCCACAACCCCGTCTCTCTCTCTCTCTCTCTCTCTCTCTCTCTCGTTCACTCTCAATACCTACCTATCCCCCTATCTCTCTGTCCTCCAGACTCTCTATACTCCAGTCTCTTTCTCCCTTCAATCTCTCTCCCAGGTTTCAACCTCTCTTGCTTCTCTCTCTGTCTCAGTCTCTCTCCTCATCCTGGCCTCTCCTCAACCTAGTTTCCATCACCACTCCGATCTCTCTTCCCAACCCTCAAATCTTTATCCACACCCAAAGTCTCTCTCCAGCCCAATCGCTTTGCTCACCACGGCCATTCACCACATTCAAAGTCCCTTTCAACCTCCTCTCTCTCTCTCTCTCTCTCTCTCTCTCTCTCTCTCTGTCTCTCTATCTCTCTCTCTCTCTCTCTCTCCACCATGCTGCTCCTCGTCGCCACATCCCGCCCGGTCTCTCTTCAGTACTTCAGTCACCTAGTCAGTCTCTTGAGTCTCTTGCAGATGTTCTCCGTCCTTAGTCTCTCTTCTCTCTCCACTCTCTCCTGCTGCTCCCAGGCACTCTCTCCCCCAGCCTCTCTCCCACCACTCCGTTTCTCCCACAATCTCCCTCCGTGACGTGTTCTCCCTCAGGCTCTCTCTACTCGTGTCTTTCCCTTCAGCTCTCTCTCCCAGTCTCCTGTCCCTCTTGCTCTTTGCACGCCATTGCTGCTCTGCTGACATTCCTGCCAGCAGCTCTTTCCAATTTACTTTGGCCAACTTCTCTCCCATACCACTGTAATTTCCCTTACTCAATACTGCTACATCAGACTTTGCTTTCTCCCTGTCAAATTTCAAGTCGAACTCAAACATATTGGGTCTAGGATATAGACATATATATTGGCCTGATCAGTCAGGGACGAAATTGGTCCTCTTGAAAATCAGCGGTATCATCCATGACTGGAGCTGAAAGATCTTCAATAGATTTCAGAATCAGAATCAGGTTTATTATCACCGGCATGTGTCGTGAAATGTGTTAACTTGGTAGCTGCAGTTCAATGCGATACATATTATAGAAGAAAAAAAATACCAGTATAAGGATGTTGCCTGGACTGGGGAGCAGGCCTTATGAGAATAGGTTGAGTGAACTCGGCCTTTTCTCCTTGGAGCGACGGAGGATGAGAGGTGACCTGATAGAGGTGTCTAAGATGATGAGAGGCATTGATTATGTGGATAGTCAGAGGCTTTTTTACCCAGGGCTGAAATGGCTACCACGAGAGGGCATAGCTTTAAGGTGCTTGGAAATAGGTACAGAAAAGATGTCAGGAGACAGTTTTTTTTTACGCAGAGAGTGGTGAGTGCATGGACTGGGCTACTGGCGGTTGTGGTGGTGGCGGGAACAACAGGGTCTTTTAAGGGACTCCTGGATGGCTACACGGAGCTTAGAAAAATACAGAGCTATGGGTAAACCTAGGTAATTCTAGTTAAGGACATAATCGGCACAGCTTTGTGGGCCGAAGGGCCTGTGTTGTGCTGTAGGTTTTCTATGTTTCTATTTTTCTAATAAACAAATAAGTAAATCAATTACAGTATACGGATATGGAATAGATTAAAAATCTTGCAAAAACAGAAATAATATATATATTTAAATAGTCAGGTCGTGTCCAAGCGTTCAATGTCTATTTAGGCATTCGGCTGGCAGAGGGGAAGAAGCTGTTCCTGAATCGCTGTGTGTGTGTGCCTTCAGGCTTCTCTACCTCCTGCTTCATAGTAATAGTGAGGAAAAGGCATGAACTGGTTGCTGGAAGTTCTTAATAATGGACGCTGCCCTTCTGAGACACCGCTCCCTGAAGATATCCTGGGTACTTTGTAGGCTCGTACCCCAGATGGAGCCCAACTAAATTTACAACCTTCTGCAGCAGCCCCCGCCCCCCCATAACAGACAGTGATGCGGCCTGTCAGAATGCTCTCCACGGTACATCTAGAGAGGTTTTTGAGTGTATTTGTTGAGATACCAAATTTCTTCAAACTCCGAAAGAAGTATAGCCGCTCTCTTGCCTGCTTTCTAAGTGTACCGATATGTTTGGACCAGGATAGGTCCTTAGAGATCTCGCACCCATCTGCATCTGCATCTACACGGAAGGCTATCAGAGCTTGCAGAGCGATCTGGATTGTCTGAGAGAATGGCTGAACATGACTCAACGTGGCTATAGAGGCGTGGCTGATGGGTGGTACGACTGGCAACTCAGCCGTCTGGGCTAATACTGCTTTGATAGAGATGAAATGGGGGAGAACTGTATTAGTGATTAGGGGAAGATCATTGTAGCTCATAGGAAGTACGTATGAGTGTGTTTGTTGACATACCAAATCTGTTCAAACTCCTAATGAAGTATAGCCGTTGTCTTGTCTTCTTTATAACTGCATCGAAATGCTGGGACAAGGTTTGTTCCTTAGGGATCTTGACGCCGATCTGCACGTCCATCTACACGGAGTCGTAGTGAACAGCGACGAAGGCTATCAAAGCTTGCAGAGGGAGCTGGGTTGGCTAAGAGAATGGCCTGAAAATGGCTATACGTGGTTATAGAGGCACGGCTGATGGATGATAATACCGGCAACTCAGCTTTCTGGGATATTACTGCTTTGATAGAGATGAAGTGGGGGAGAACTGTGTTAGTGTTTAGAGGAAAATCATTGTAGCTCATTGGAAGTACGTATGACATAAAGGTCGGAAACCAGCCACGTCCTGTGGAGAAACATAGAAATACCGAAGGAGTGATCACAGTCGGAATCAGCACGTAGAGGTGAACAGATGAAGGGAATTCAGAGTTAGGTATATGAAGCCACTTCCTTACCGCGCGTTTCTAGCACTGTATTACTTCGCTAACAGCCACTGGATCCGGCGGTGAGAAATCCATCTTTCCAGACTCCGTTCATCTAGGATCAGGATAAATTCCGCGCCCCCCCCCCCAAAAAGGGCAGTTGGAATGTCACGCCTACCCGAACCCCGAATGGGTGAATAGTGCGTAAATACTGACACCATGCAATTCACCATCGGAACGAAGTGTGAAATCGTCCACTGCATGCAATTATAAAGAAAGTATATTTAAAAATGTCAGCTTTATCAAACAGTTAGTAGGAAAAAGACAAGAGAAACAGGCCCTTCAGAGTTAACCTAGTCCAAGTGTGCATCCAAGTGGGAGTTCATCTTGAGGTTGTCTTTAACTCACGCGTGGACCCTCGGTCTGCGTGAAAGCACACATCACGTTCCGAATATCACTCGAAATTCATTTCGAACAACCGGGCTCCCCCACGGGAGTATTGGTCCTTCACCTTTGAAGTCACTTATCTGCACAGGGCACCTTGTACAACAGGGACGGCACCTCGAGCCATCTTCCCTCCTGTATTTTCCCACACCCCGCCGAAAAGACCCCAACCCACACGAGAGTCCGTCACAATAACCTCTCGGCCCAGCATTCTCTAAGAATCTGCTCCTAATTCCACCATCCTGATCGGCTGACACAACGTTCCTAATTTGAACAGCACAGCCTCTTAACTTTAGCTCAAACCCAAACAGGCTGAAAGCAGAACAGCTCTCACAGAACGGCTAAAATGAAATGCCTACAACAAAACATAAAAATCTTAACTAGGTGTTACATATATGAATAACAATAGGTGTAATACTTGGTGAAATTCTCCACGAAATATTGCCGGGACTGCCAAAGTGCCAACGTTTTAGATTGGGTAAAATGTGTTATCTGCCTCCAGGAACGCTCTGTGAATTAGGATGAAGATGGCACCGGAAGTCAAATGATTGTACTCGATGACTTGTCAGGGAATCAGACTGTACAAGTGGGTGATGTGTCAGTCTGTGGGGAAATCGTTCGGGATCAATGACCATCACTCCACCCTTTTACAGGTTGTTCGAGAGAAAAGGTAGAACAGACATTCAAGCCAAAGGTCAAAACTGCGCGAACAATAATGTCGGTGAAATAAGGAGAGCACTTGCATATGTTATATCAGTAAGGAAAACCGACAAGTGTGAAGTTTTTGAAGAAGACGGCAGGTTTATGTTGGAGTAATGGGCCGTGTAGGCAAAGATAGGTAGGCTATTTTGGCAATGCTTTTTAAGGAATAATCAGGAAATTTAAGGAGAAATGTCCAGGTTTAGGCCACTGGGATCACACCAGTTTCTGGTGGATTATAACGGTGATGACTGTGGTGTTGGAGAAGGCGGCAATGAGATATTCCTTGTAGTGAAGACAAAAGAGAAAGCTGAACAATTGTTTTTGCAGTCTTGTGCAAAAGTCTTAGTCTGACCGGGGTGCTGAGTGTGAATGCTGCCCGTTCTGCATGTGTCCGCGGTATTTCACCAGGTTCTCCGTCACCGAGAAGCTAACTGATGGATGCGCATTTCCTTTGGACCGTGGAATTCATCATCGAAATGGGCGTGGCGGTGACGGGGTTGGGGGGGGGGGCTGGAGGAATGTGGTGAAAATAAAAACATAAAATGACAAAGTAAACGGTACGGTGAGTTTAATCATTGGTAAGCGGTGGAAGTTGCGCGCTGCGAAGAATCTGGTCCCGTGCTGTGTCTCTCTCGGACAAAACCAGCCTATTCTCCACGCTGCAATGTTAGTCAATGACCGGCAGTTCTGTAGTGCCAATTTGGAAAACGCCACCATCTCCTTTGAGAAGAGCTTAGATATTTTGTTTATTGATAAATTGAATAATTGTTTTGAACGGATATACGGCAGCTCTGTTGAACTGCTCTCTGAACTTGGACTGAGTCACCCCAGAAATAAAAGTATTTGTACAGCAACTTAACATCACCAGCATGTCTCCGCACTGTCCAAATATGTATTTGGATTCGTTGTAATATTTTTGATCCAGTCTGGCAATGGTGTAATAAAGGAATTCGGTAACATTCACCGACCACAGGGTGATGAAGCTTCCGGAGATGGTGAGAAGTAAGATCACAGACCTCCTCCTGCTCTCCATCTCCGGGTCACTGCGGTTCTCCGCCTTGCTCTGACCCCTCAGCCCCTTACGGACGCGACTGGTCACCAAAATGTGCCTGACTGTCAGAGCGTTCAGCAGCAGTATTAACACGAACGGGAGTAACGACGTTAGAACAGCGGAAAGCCATCTATATCCCACCCACCCGGGATCCGTATAGTAGCCCGGCTTTGGAATACAGCCCCAGGGTACATTGCCAATAACTTTCACAGGATAATATCTAAAGAAATAGGGCACATTTTTAAACCAGAACAGGACGCCTGTTGTTGTCAGAACAACAGCCGCAGTTTTACCGGTGCAATACTTTGCTTTCCGCTTCTGGCAGCAGATGGGGATAAACCGATCGAATGTAAAAGTGACAGTGAACCAGACAGAACAGTCGGTGGCTGCCTGTCCCAGGGCAAAGATCACACTGCGTCCGGGGGTGAAGTCCAGGGAAGTCCCGGGGAAGTAATAGTAACTGACCGGCCACAATATGACCCGAAAGATGATGGTCGGTAGATCGGCCGTTGCCATGGCCACCAGGTAGCAAGTGGTGCAGGTGGAGAGGCCGCACTTTCCCCGGGACAAGATCACAACGGCCACTAAATTCACTGGGGACCGGAAAAAAAAAGAATGAGTGAATTACTGTCTCGCCACTCCGTGGGTCTCCGGACAGAGATAAGCTGCAAATTCAGAACAGTCAAACTTTGCAGGCAACAATTTCAGCAAGTTTAAAACGTGTAAATCGGGAGTCGCAGACATCTCACACGCGTGCATAGGGTGCGAAAGTGGACGGTACTCGGTGCTGGCAGAGGACTAGTGTTGGGAAAGGAGGCGTGGTCAACAGGCCGTCGAGGGTGCTTTGAGGAAATCAGTCTAAATTTTCAACCATTAGGTTTTCTACTGATGGTCAAATCCTGGAAACCTCGGCAAATTTCTCAGATATGTTGATTGCCGCATATCGGTCACCTGTGTTCTGTCAATCTCCTTATCGTTATCGTTATTGTTAACATCATTACCGGTTGAACCAGGGATCCCAGTCTCTGAAAAAGGGGTGAACTGTCCGGGACTGAGATGAGGGAAAATGTCTCCACTCCGAGGGTGGTGAATATCTGTAAATTCCCACCACAGAGGCCGGTGAAGACTCGGTGATTTGTCCTCACATAAAACAGAGGTCGGCAACTGTGTGGAGACCGAACAGATCGAGGAAAGAAACATGTGGCTGAAATGGGAAAGCAGTCGTCATCTTGTTGGTGGTTGGAGGACGAAATGTACAACTGTTTCTGCTTCTCAATTGGTGATGTGTCCGTGTTTCTGTCCAGTGAGGCTGGAGGAATACGAATAGAAATCAGTGCATATCAACCCAGAAGGGATTTAAATGATACATTTCCGATTTGGGTGCAAATTGTATTTCGGAATGGTATGAGGATCAACCCTGTGACTGTGACACGAGGGAAGAGGGAAGGGGGAAGATACGGAAGATACAGAAGAAAAAATTAAAGTGTAGTTGCTGTAAATATGAAATAATGTAGAAAATGCTGCAGGTAGGCCGGGCAGAGTGTGAGGGGTGAGGAGCAGAGTCACCGGGTCAGGTGGAAGTCCGTAAACCGGTCACGTGATCCTGTTTCTCGCTCCCATTTCACCGCACATCTGCAGCATCTGCTGGTTTGTTTCTCGTGTGTCTGTAGTTCAATCTGTCACCCGTTCAAACAAAGGAACAAGATCCAGACCTGTCACGTCTTCTCATTGTGGGTGGGCATTTTTCCTGACTCCTTTGCCAAAGCGCCGCCAATATTTCCCAGTATATGAGTTTCCGGGTTTCGGCACCTGGAACATATTTATTAGAGGTGTACAAGATAATGAGAGGCATTGATGTGTGGATAGTCAGAGGCTTTTCCCCAGGGCTGAAATTGCTAACACGAGAGGGCATAGTTTTAAGGTGCTTGGAAGCAGGTACAGAGAAGATGTCAGGGGTAAGATTTTTACGCAGAGAGTGGAATGGGCTGCCGGCGGCGGTGCAGCCGGAAACGAGAAGGTATTTTAAGAGGCTCCTGGATGGCTGTAGAACAATACAGGGCTATGGGTAAAGCCCAGGTAGTTCGAAGGTAGGGACATGTTCGGCACAGCTTTGTGGGCCGAAGGACCTCTATTGTGCTGTATGTTTTCTATGTTTCTATGTTTCTATGACCGCATCTTTCCGAGATTTAACAACTTTTCCATTTATCTGCGTTTCTCAAAAATGTGTTCAGTATATTTAAACCTCCCCCGGAAGATCCAAATCAGCAATCCAGGCTGTCTATTATTTCCACACAGCTAAAGCAGAGAATCGGTTTTTGCATTCTTATTTAATTTACTACACACACACACACACACACACACACACACACACACACACACACACACACACACACACACACACACACATACACACACACATAAATTTACTTCTTTTCGTCTATGATGAATTACATTGTACTGCTGCCGTAAAGATAACACGTTCCACGACATTGCCGGAGATATTAAACCAGATTCTGACATTGTCAGGGGAGACCCTCCCACCGGTCACGTGATCACACATTACCGCAGATGTGCAGCAGTTGCGGGTGTTACGGGCCTGCGGTTTCGCACTGTGGACTGTTACTTTAAGAGCGCCTGAGTGAGGCGGGACAATGACGCCAGTCACAAGCTTTCGCAGTTTGTGCAGATTAAAATAGAGAGAGAGAGAGAGAGAGAGAGAGAGAGAGAGACAGAGAGAGAGCACAGCTACTCACGCAGTCTGAGTAAGAGTTGGAACTAAGAACTGCCGGGGCAGGTTTGCTCCAGATGTGTGTGTCTCACACTTCGTATAATCCACCGGAGTGGATTCAGGAATGGTCTGTGGGACCACTTGAAGTTAACCCTTGCCTGGGTATATGATATGGTAACCACTTGAAGATGACATTCCTGTGACCGGTCACTTTGGTGATATGTTTGAGTGGACTTTGGATCGATTCAACGGATAAGATCTTCGACGACGGCTCTTCCGTTGATCTGTGAAATTCGGCGTGATCGCCTTCTCTCTACGGTTGCCTGGGATTACAGATATCTCTCCCTCCCATCATTCACTTCGTGGACAACTGAACTTTCATATTTTACCCTCATGAGAATCTGGCTTTGTTTCCAAATTTGTTACCTCGGAAGCCACACACATATATACCTACATAACACTGTTCACTTTTGTTTATCTTGTTTAAGTTACGATATTATAAGTAGTTACTAATAAAGATAATGGTTTTAACATCAAAACCAGACTCCATTTGTAATCTATTGCTGCTGGTTCGTAACACGGGTTTGTTTCCCAAGTCCCGCCCTCCGCTCTGATTTACTGAGCCGAGGGAGGGATCGCTGACCGCGGGGTGAAGACATCAAGTTCATATCGGTGAGTATCGAGGCCAGTCCCAAGCGGGGAGGCCTGATGTTGGGCAGTCGGTCCCGTTAACTTCTCCGAATTGGCGGCCTCGCCCCGCTTCCTGGAGCAGAATCTGCCGGCGTCGGTCGGGATTGTTGGACCTTCACAGCGAACCGTCTGAAATGAGCCTCCGCTCAGTCCCTGTTGTTCTCGTCCTGACCGGCGGGGGAGGAATGAGGCGGTGATGCCGGGACTATACCCATCTTTCATCTCTCGCCCGTTCAGGCAAGGCGGTGGCGTCCAGATCAGTCACCTCCTCCCACTGTGGGTGGGCATTTGTTTTTCAGTCCATTTCACAGTTATGATCAGCTGAAGTGCAGCCACTGTTTCCCGATGTATGAGCCTATTTATGGGAGAATTGAACCTCTTGCATTCATCTGTGCTTCTCAAAAATTTGTACACTCCCACACACACACACACACACATGTATTTATTGTAGTTCACAGTTTTTCTCTGTTATTATGTATTACTTAGTATTGCTGCCGTAAAGACAACACATTTTTATGACACATACCGGTGATATTGAACCTGATTCTAATATTGACATGAGAGACTCACCAATCCCGTTTACCGCGGAGCTGCAGCATCTGCAGGTTTGTGTCTGCTCCCCCACCACCGCTCTCCGCCCACCACAGCGCTGGAGACGCGGAGCTCATACTGCGCATGCTCAGTCTCGATAGTGGGTGGTTTCCTTTCCGTTCAGTGTTGATGCGGATCGTCGGCGGGGAGCCGGGGGAAGATTGACTGTCTGCGGGGGAAGCTCCCATCGGTGAGTATTGAGACCGGTCCCGAGCGGGGAAGTCTGACGATGGGCAGAGAGTCCCGTTAACTCACCTGAACTGGCGGTTTCGGTTCGGGTTGCTGGTCAAAAAAACTTGCCGGGGTCGATCCGGGTTGTGGGACCTTCACACCGAGCCGCCGGAGATGAGCCTCCGCTCAGCCCCTGTTGCTCTAGTCCTCAGAGCGTGATGAGGCGATGCCAGAACCACTCCCATCTGTGGGGTTGTACCCGGGGTTCTCTACGTCCATTATCCGGCCCGGTAGCGGATCCAAACTTCACGTGGAGCGATACCTGGGGTCGATAATTGTTTTACATAATTCATGTGCACGGGAAGCGGCCATTCGGCCTGTTGTGCTGCTGCAGACAGAGAAAACTAATGGGCAATAATAACACGTTCGAGACATTACCCCACGTGTGTTAACTTGAGGGATTCTCCTTTTACTTCATTGAGTTTTCCGGGAAATGTTTTTGTTTTACTGTTTTTTCTTGTTTTGTTTAGATGTTTTCTGTTTTGTTAGCTAGAACTAACTATCTGACATTTTATTGAATGCAGCACGTGGCAGGGTAAAAGCAGCCATTACAATTACGGGTTCATCGTAGAAAATATGGTCCCAGTGTTAATCTTTGTCATAGCGAAACTCCTGGCATTTTAAATGGAGTTTGTTATTTCCTTTTTCAGTTACTCTTATTGAGCCATTTCCTCCGTTTCCAGGGCAACAGCCTGTCAGAGCTGAAGCAAGTGTTGCACATGTAGTTGATCTGCGGTCAGCGCCTCTCAGCGGAGAGTCAGTGGCCTCAGGAGCAAATGTAACAGAGTGACAGTGTGAGGAAAGGATGCTGTGAGCATTGACTGTACTACACCGGGGTCAGAATGAACTGAGAGCTAACAAGCTGGGGGATGTGGGATTCTATTTACACAAATCTGCTGAACAGTTTCGGGGTGTCCCAAGAACTTTGTAATCAGATGATATCTATGCATTAAAATAGAGAAGCAAAAAAAAATACTGCCTTTGCAGGAAATTTAAAGTAAGAAGGAGAAAATCCTGGAAGTGCCCAGTTCTGACACTGGGTCTTCCACCATTTCTCCTTTCACAGATGTTGCCTGATGTACTAAGTTCCCAGCATTGTCTATTTCATAATTTTACATCAAAAGCATATTGTTCTTGCTACTCTGTGTGGAACATGGCAGCCGGCTGTGCTTGGCAAGATCCTACACAGCAATGACATTGTTATGAAACATGCTCAATTTAGCTGCTGGAGACAAGCTGAAGTCTGTCTGCTTTGTCCCACAATCTACAGACCGGTGAACCGGCCTGAGCCCTGGCCAAGGCAGATAGTCATTAGTTTCCTGTTCCACCTCAGTTTGTGAATCGGAACTAGCAGGAACACCATGGCAAATCGCCCGTGCCAAAGCGTCCTAGGGGAGTCTGCGTGTGGCTTATAATATTGGGATGGAGTCTCTGGGAATATAGAACTGGCAGTATACTGACTTCATTCCAGGTTGGTAATTTACAGCTGGGATCGGAATTTCCTCAGTCTGCAGTGAAGCTGAAGTCTCGGGCAATTGGACGTTGGTTATGGGGAAGTCACCAACCACACCACCCTATAGGGCATCATATTAGTCAAATATTTTGGCTACTGTTGGAAGAGGTAACTGGAGGGATAGATGAAGTTGGGCAGTGTTGTTGGTTATTTGGATTTTGGTAAAACTTTTTATCAACATCCTGGGTGGCAGCTGATGTGGAAGGTTAGGTCACGTGGGATTCACGGGGAGCTTGCGCAGTGGATTCACACTGGGCTCGATGACAGGCAGTAGAGGGTGATGATTGAAAATGGATTTAGCGAATGGAGGCTTCTGATAAATGTGGTGTGTGTGTGTGTGTGTGTGTGTGTGTGTGTGTGTGTGTGTGTGTCAGCTTTGACACCTCTGTAATTCATTATTCATGCCATTGATTTGTATATGAATGCACGTGGCACGGTTAGCAAGCCTGATGCTAAATTCGGGAGACTGGTAGATATTACAATACGTCACAATAAATTTCAAAGGGATCTTGATCAGTAATGAAGATGGGCTGAGAAATGGCAAATGTTTTTTTTAAGTTGGAGAAGTGAGAGATCCTTCATTTTGGACATTCAGTCTGGGGTGGGACTGGTATAGTGAATGGGAGGGCATGGAGTGTTGTGGCAGAGAGAGATCTGGGAGTACAAGTGTACTGAAAGTTTACGGGTAAGTATAGAGGATGGAAAAGGATGTTTTAGTCATGCTGGCCTTCATCAGTTGGGGCATAGAGATTTGGATTATGGCCATTATATTGAACTTATAGAAATTGTTGGTGAGTCAACACCGAGTATTATTTGTTCACCCTACTGTAGGAAAGATATTATCAATCTGGAGAGGGTGCAGACGAGATTGCTGAAGATGTTGCCTGGACGAGAGGGCCGAGTCATAGGAAGAGGTTGGCCGAGCTGGATCTTTATTCCACAGGAGAATGGGGGTAACATTTTAGGTGTTTATAAGATCAAGAGGGTGTATAGATAATGTGGTTGGTCGTGGTATTCTCCCCAGGGTTCAAGATTTGGGGTCGTTTAAGGTCATTCCAGTACACTGGTGTAAAGGAGAACAAAATTATTAAAAAATAAAACAATGCCTGTGATAGCGTATAAAAATTGATTTTATGTCCATAAAGTGACGTTAGGCACAGGTGTGTCTGGACATATGGTGACAGGCATTGACTGCATGTCCATAAAGTGACGTTTGGCACAGGAGTGTCTGGACGTTTTGTGACTGACAGGAAATGTTAAACGCGTGGTGATGGGCGTGTGGAGGGGTGAGTTATTGGGTGGAGGTGTTGATCAGGCTTACTGCCGGGGAGAAACTGCTTTTGAGTCTGGTGGCCCTGGCGTGGATGCTACGTAGCCTCCACCCTGATATGAATGAGACAGTCCGTCAATGATCAGGGTGGATGGGGATCTTCATGATATTACTGGCCATTGCCGGCACCTGTCTATACATATATATCCTTGATAGCGGGTAGGCTGCTGACAATTATGTGTTGGGCAGTTTCACTACCCACTGTACATCATTCCTGTCCACCGCGGTGCCGTTTCCGTACCACGCAGTGATGCAGTATGTTGGGATGTTCTCTGTCGGACGTCTGTAGAAGGACGACGGTATATAGAGTTTGAACACAGTTCAGCTCTCTTAAGTCTCCTTAGAAGGTTCGTGCGGCGTTGCTGAGCTTTCCTGATTGTGTGAAATATGTTTTGTGGCCATGAACGGTTTTGTAAGATGTGCATGCCCAGGGGTTTGAAACCACTTCCAGTTTCCACTGTGGCGCCAGACCCTCTTCTCTCTGTATGTCATCTCACCGATATTAGTGATGGGTCCCACCACTGTCGTGTCATCGGCAAGCTTGACACTGTGATGACTTGGGTGTGTTCGATCAGTCATCAGTGAGCATGTACAGCAATTGGCTCAGCACAAACTCCTGGGGGTCACCGGTGTCGAAGATGATGAAGATGGAGGAGCGGTAGTGTATCCTGACTATCTGAGATCATTTGTTTAGGAAGTCCAACACACATTTGTACAATGGCTTGTTTAGACGGAGGGTTAGAAATTTGTTCACCAAGGCCTGTGGGACAATAGTGTTGAATGGAAAAATGAAAATCAAAAAAAAAAACATTCTGACAGAGTCTTTGTTTTCTAGACGTGTCAGGCCAAGGTGAATGACAAATGCTATGGCTTCGGCTGAAGAGTGATTCGGTCGGTAAACATATTGGTGACTGCCCAGTCAGCAGGGATTGGAGACTTTGATATGTGAAGGTGTAGAGTTCGTTGGTACGGGGAGGATGGTGGCTAATTTTTGGCACGTGGAACAGCACCATAAATTAGTGAAGTGTTGAAGATGGCCGTGAAGACATCAGTGGCCTGTTTAAGTACTCACCCTGGATATTTTCTGTCCAGGCATCTCTGCAGAGTCTTTATTACATCTGCTGTTACAAACAGTGGCGGCTCACCTGCGAGGGGAATAGCGTTTTGTGGCCAGCTTGTGTTCAAGCCTCAAGCATTGTTTAGAGCATCAGGGAGGGAGGCGTCACTGGTACAGCCAACACGACGTTTTCCCCTTGTACTCTGTAGTGCCCTCGATGCCCAGCCACACATGTCAAGGTTCGTTACTCAGGTGTGTGGAGTTCAAAGCCAAATGGCCCACCTACCTGAGAGTTAGTCTCAATGCACAGAATGTGCTGATCAGCGTTGGCATCATTGGCTATCTACCCCTGATTCAGCGTGCTCACCGTGTTTGGAAATTCCCATTCATTGTCGTCTGTCTGTGAACAGATGGAAACTAAAGAAAAATTTAAGATGTTGCAAACATCAAATCATAAATTGTTGACAGCCATTCCAACACAGGGTGTTAGACCTGAAAATATAAACTTCGTTCCTTAGACGTTCTTTATCTGTTGAGTCTTTATTTCATGTGTAGCTTTTTAGTACATTGCCTTGGTGTGACGGGCATGGACTGTGCCTTTAAAAGTGAGAGAGAGAGATAGAGAAACTGCTACAGTACTGCAGCCTGCTTCTGGGTTGCTATGGTGAGAGAGAGGCGGAGTTATGTGATTGACAGTTCTATGTTCACAGTTGCTTCTTGGTTGCCATGGTGAGAGAGAGGCGGAGTTATGTGATGGACAGTTCGATGTTCACAGTTGCTTTGCAGCGTGTTTATTTAAGCAAGGTCAGATGACTCTCCCAGAGACACACAGTGGGACACCAGTTACGGCGACTGGTCAGTGAAAGGAGGCCAGTGACAGAGGAGTCACTGGGTGGAACTTTCGAGTGCCCACAAGCGTGGGTTGAGGATCGATCAGGGTAATTGATCAGTGGCTGTCACGGTGTGTCGAAGAGCTGACCCTGTGGAGGCTATCGGTGTGTCTACCCTTGCCTGGGTGGTAGCTCACCCTCGAAGACTGTCCCCTTAGTGATAAGCTGTGTTTGGCTAACTCGAGAGTGGATTCGGAGCCTGAGGACGGAAGATCAACGGTACCTGTTTACTCGTTCTTCTAATAGTGTGGTTTTCACCTTGGATTACAAATACATCTCTCTCTCACATACTAATTCCGTGGATCGAACTGAACTTCCTTACATTTCCATCGTAAGACTTTAAATCTTGCCACCCGAGCTTGTACGAGTTTTGGAATTATATTTATACACACACAAACACTAGTTACTAACTTATAGTGATTTTAACATCAAAACCAGACTCCAGGTGTGTTCTATTGCTGCTGGTTCATTTAAACCGTTGCGTGTACGTAACACTTAGAGTAATTTAAGTCTCTTGGGAAACGGAGTTGTGTGAAACTGGGAAACTAGGTTCAAAGCTATCAGTTGGGATCTAATGCAGATAAGTGTGGGTAGGAGAAACCAGTATATGACTTACAGAGTGACTGGCAGGGGTCAGCGGTGTGTGACCGAACAACGTGACATGGGAATACAGAACCATACTTCCTTGAAAGTGGCACCAGAGATAGGTACCGTCATAAAGAGAGTTCTGGGATTCTTGGCCTAATTATATCAGGGTATTTCGAGGAGGAGCTGGAAGGTTAATGCGCAAGCTGTCAAAGACACTGAGTATCCAAATTTTCAGAATTGCGTGCAATGATGGTCAGCTACTTGGATGAAGAGTGCCAGGGGAAATATACGGATGTTGCTGGTAGTTCAGTAAATGAGTTATAGGGAGAGGTTGAACAGGTTAGGACTTGAGTCCCTGAAGCAAAGGAGAACGAGGGGAGGTTCTAGCAGAGGTTCACAACCTTTTTTGCCATTGATCCCTACTATTAACACAAGAGTCCGTGAACTCCAGTTTCGGAAACGCTGCTGGAGGTTTACAAAATGATTATGATATAAGTAAGGTGAATATATCTGTGTGCTTTTGCCGCACAGATCGGAGAAGATCATGGGTTTACTGCAAAAAGTGAAATATTTAAGAGGAATCCGAGGGGGAACTGCTTCACTCTGAGGGTGGTGCGAATGCGCAACCAGCTCCCAGCAGAAGTGAGAGATGAAGGTTCATTTGTAGTATCTGAGAGATGTTTGGGTAGGTACATGGATAAGGGAGATATAGAGGGCTATGGTCTGGGTGCAGGGGGATGGGACCACATCGAACATGGCACGGACTGGATGGGTTAACAGTTCTGTGTCTGTGCTGTAAGGGCTCTATGAATTTAATTTCATCGTTCGACACATAATCGACATTTGTTGCAGACAGGTCGTATCCAACAATGTGTTTTTGTTTTGGACCTGCGTCAGCACCGCTGATAGTGATAGTTCTGCAGAGGTGAAAGTACCAGGAAAATTACTGAATGCACCTCAACAGGGTTAATACATCCACGAGAATCAGTGTTCATTTTGCTCATACGGAAACTCAGAACCTGTCACATTGAGTTTCTTATTTCCGTTTTCGGCTACTTTCGGTGAGCTATTTCCTCCGTCACCAGGGTAACAGCCCACCAGTGCTGCGAGGAATGTTGAAGACTTTTACCGCTCTGTAGTCCCTGCCGCTCACCGGAGAGACAGTGGCCTCAAGAGCCATTGTGGATGCGAGAGAATGCTTTGAGAATTTACTCTACAGGACCTGGAATGAAGAGATAAATTATGAATGTCGGGATTGTATTTGCACAATTCTGTTCAGGATTTAACAAACATCATGAAATGAGCCAGTATGTGTGGATCAAGTTCAAAAAGAGAATCTGTTGTACTGAGTTCCCAATAATATAATTTCAATTTTTTATCAAAATCATTTTATTCCTGTTATACTGCACGAAATGTGCCGACCAATTGACCTGCCCCATGTCTCACTCAACAATAAAATAATGGACAAATATGCTCGATTGAACTATACAGATCAGTTGAAATTCATCCGTGCCCTCTTTGTGACCCAAGGTTCATGTTTCCAGCTCGATCCCAGTCCCGACAAAGAATCATATGCTTTCAGTTGTGTCCTGGTCGGTGTGGGAGTGTTAGTGTTTGAACTGATAATAGCTGAGACACAGCTGTATATTACTGGCAGCAAAGATTCCCGGAAACATTGAGGCTTGGTTTATAATCCTGGGAAGGGGACTCCAGGAATATGTAACTTACACTGTTGGGGCTTTCAGGCAGGTTTATGCTTCTACAGATGGGACTGGTTGGAACTCCTTCCGCGTTGAAAAGGATACTGGCAGTGGGAATCGCTGATTACACCACCCAGTGTGAGAAGTGGCGAAGATGTGCGATGCTCTTGTTGTGTGTTGTGACGTGTGAGGTTGGGTCCTGGAATACCACACAGGGCTTATTCACCCAAAGATCAAAGTGCCCGGGTTTATGAGATGTTGAGCGAGTATTTACGTTCTCACAGATGTTTAGTTCTAGAGTTCCTTTGGAAGCAAAGCAGAGAATGAGTTCCCATTCCATACGCACAGAGAGAGTTGGTGATTAACTGGACTGTTCCGAGTTTGAAGCCGTTGAAATCGATCTGAAGGTTCAGTGTTCAATCCATGTTTGGAAATTCCCCCTCACGGTCCCTTGTCTGCCACCCAGTGGGAGTCAAACAGAAACTCAAGGTGATGGACACAGGACAGAACAATACATCACAGGAACAGGCCCTTCGGCCCAGAATATTGTTTCAAAAAAGCTAAACAGTAAATCAACCCCACAAAACACTAATCACTCCTACCTACACAATGTCCATATCATTTCAAACTTCCGCACATTCATGTGCCTATGTCAACTTCTCTTAAAAGTCTTCAACTTATTTGTTTCTACCACCACACCAGGGAGCGCATTCCTGGCATCCACCTCTCCCTGCGTAAAACAACCTACCCTCACATTCCTTCCAACACCATCACCGACTTCATCCGCTCAGGGGATCTCCCATCCACTACTACCAACCTTATAGTTCCCACATTCCGCACTTCCCGTTTCTACCTCCTACCCAAGATCCACAAACCTGCCTGTCCTGGCATAGACATATTGTCTAAGCTTGCTCCTGCCCCGCCGAACTCGTTCCTGCATACCTCGACACGGTTTTATCCCCCCTTGTTCAATCCCTTCCTACCTATATTCGTGACACTTCTCACGCTCTTAAACCTTTCGATGATTTAAAGTTCCCTGGCCCCCACCGCTTTATTTTCACCATGGATGTTGAGTCCCTATATGCTTCCATCCCCCATCAGGAAAGTCTCAAAGCTCTCCTCTACTTTTTGGATTCCAGACCTGATCAGTTCCCCTCTACCACCACTCTGCTCCGTCTAGCGGAATTAGTCCTTACTCTTAATAATTTCTCCTTTGGCTCCTCCCACTTCCTCCAAACTAAAGGTGTAGCTATGGGCACCTGTATGGGTCCTAGCTATGCCTGCCTTTTTGTTGGGTTTGTGGAACAATCTATGTTCCACACCTATTCTGGTATCTGTCCCCCACTTTTCCTTCGCTACATCGACGACTGCATTGGCGCTGCTTCTTGCACGCATGCTGAGCTCGTTGACTTCATTAACTTTGCCTCCAACTTTCACCCTGCCCTCAAGTTTACCTGGTCCATTTCCGACACATCCCTCCCCTTTCGAGATCTTTCTGTCTCTATCTCTGGAGACAGCTTATCTACTGATGTCTACTATAAGCCTACTGACTCTCACAGCTAACTGGACTATTCCTCTTCTCACCCTGTCTCTTGCAAAAATGCCATCCCCTTCTCGCAATTCCTCCGTCTCCGACGCATCTGCTCTCTTTTCATTCCAGAACGAGGGAGATGTCTTCCTTTTTTAAAGAAAGGGGCTTCCCTTCCTCCACCATCAACTCTGCTCTCAAACGCATCTCCCCCATTTCACGCACATCTGCTCTCACTCCATCCCCCCGTCAGCGCACTAGGAATAGGGTTCCCCTGGTCCTCACCTCCACCCCACCAGTCTCCGGGTACAACATATTATTCTCCGTAACTTCTGCCACCTCCAACGGGATCCCACCACTAAGCACATCTTTCCTTACACCCCACTCTCTGCTTTCTGCAGGGATCTCTCCCTACGCGACTCCCTTGTCCATTCGTCCCGCACCCCCCCCCCATCCCTCCCCACTGATCTCCCTCCTGGAAATTATCCTTGTAAGCGGAACAAGTGCTACACACGCCCTTACACTTCCTCCCTTACCACTATTCAGGGCCCCAGACAGTCTGCGTCGGGTCTCTCCAATATATAGAAGGCCACATCAGGAGCACCGGACGAAGTATATCACCCAAGCCGACTCAGCTGTGAGTCGGCTTGGGTGATATACTGTGTCCGATGCTCCCGATGTGGCGTTGTATATATTGGAGACCGACGCAGACTGGGAGATCGTTTTGCTGAACACCTACGCTCTGTCCGCCAGAGAAAGCAGGATCTCCCAGTGGCCACACAATTTAATTCCACATCCCATTCCCATTCTGATATGTCTATCCACGGCCTCCTCTACTGTAAAGATGAAGCCACACTCAGGTTGGAGGAACAACACCTTGTATTCCGTCTGTGTAGCCTCCAACCTGATGGCACGAACATTGACTTCTTTAACTTCCGCTAATGCCCCACCTCCCCCTCGTACCCCGCTGTTTATTTATATACACACATTCTTTCTCTCTCTCTCTCCTTTTTCTCCCTCTGTCCCTCTGACTATAACCCTTGTCCATCCTCTTGGTCCCACCCCCCCCCCACCTTTTCCTTCTCCCTAGGCCTCCTGTCCCATGATCCTCTCATATCCCTTTTGCCAATCACCTGTCCAGCTCTTGGCTCCATCCCTCCCCCTCCTGTCTTCTCCTATCATTTCGGGTCTCCCCCTCCCCCTCCCACTTTCAAATCCCTTACTCACTCTTCCTTCAGTTAGTCCTGACGAAGGGTCTCGGCCCGAAACGTCGACTGTACCTCTTCCTAGAGATGCTGCCTGGCCTGCTGCGCTCACTAGCAAATTTGATGTGTGTTGCTTGAATTTCCAGCATCTGCAGAGTTCCTCGTGTTTGCCCTCACATTTCTATTGCATCTACTCCCTCACACCTTCAGTGCATGTCCTGTAGTATTAGACATCTCTAACTAGCGAATATGTACTCCCTGTCTACTTTATCTTCGCCTATCATAATCCTAGAAACCTCTGCAAGATCTCAGTCCTCAGCCTCAGTCCCTCCATAGTAGATCTGCACTAAAATATGGATAATGTTTGAATCCATACTGGCCAAGAGTTGTGAACCCGATTCGTTATCTTTTTTCCTCTCCCTACAAACTGCTCTTTTCCACTGATTCTGGTTTCTTTTTATTGCATTCACCCAGGAATAGTTTAAATTTTCTGGAAATGGAAAGTGCACAGGCGTTCATTTTGTGATAGTTTGTAAACCAGCAAAGAAACCATGGCTTTTCCCAGTGAATTATTCGGGTATCAATTTGCCTGTTATTCCTGGAACGGTGATCCAGATAGTTATTTCTAACAAGGTTCACATGATTAATCTCAGGAATGATAGTCTTTATGAATGAGGAAAATTTTATGGCTTTGTACCTGTACTCAATGGAGTTCACGAGGATCGCGGTGGTTGGGGATGTTGGTTTGCTATTTAGAACTACTGAATACTACGAAGCCTGGATGTTACATCGGGATGATGTCTCCATCAGATGGAGACTCTGGGATCTGCGAGCGGAGCCTCAGATGAAAGAAGCTCCACTCTAAACCTAAGATGGGAGAAATTACTGCAGACAGGTGTTGATTGACCTGTGGAATTATGTTAACAAAGAGGGTGATGGAGACTGTCGTTGGGTATATTCATCTTCTTGATTGCTAGGTAGGCTGACTGTTATAGCAGCAGGAATACGGTGTTGGAATAAATCAGCCATGGATGAATTCTGGAGCAGACTTGATGGACCGAATGACCTAATTCTCTTCCTGTGTCTTATGTCTCACCATTACTGAGTGATGACGCCTTCGTATCCCATATCAGGTTTGGTGACATGTGAGGGTCAATTACAGGTTTGCTCACTGAGATCATTACATTTGTCTCCTACATTTAAATTACAGTTGGTCTGTTTCTAATAACATTGTGCAGAAATGTTTTGTTCTCGTTTGTATTGTTAACTTGCTTCGTTGTCTCTCTGGTTAAAGTTAGACCTGCGGTGAGAGATTTATTGGAAGAAAAGCCCACAACTGGAAGCAAACCACAACTGAAGACCGACAATTGAACCAGCCTGAGGACTGAGAGCATTAACCGGAGAGAACCAATCTGACTCGGAGTTTCCAGTGATGCAGTCAGGAGAAAGTTTGGTGAGTCTCATTTACTCAAACTCTGGTCCTTTTGACATACATTGCTGTAAGAAGAAAGGTATGAAATAGTTGGAGTGAGACTGAATGAGCCCCGAAGTACCAGTTATGTCTCTGTCAGACCCAATTGCAATCACTCCAGATCTGTTAATGTGCCGTCAGCAGCACCAATCTTTAAAGTCACGCATATTTCCTCAGTGTTTGCTCATTTCAAGTTCTTTCATTTTCTAAAGTAGCTTTTGGACAGTCTTAATGTTTCCTTGCTTGCCTGTGTTACGGCATAATCATCTCAAAATGCGTTGACAATTTCCTCTCTTTGCAAGACGAAGTAATTGGTTTCTGCTGCACTGTTTGCAGAAATGTGGAACTACCATCAACGACAGCAACACGACATTGATTCCTCTGACTATTGCAAGATGCAATGATATACTTGCCCTCAATTACATCGTTCTGCAAGCCTTCGCTAAGAACGAACGCATTTGATGCCAAAGGTCCCAGCACCACATTTCATTCAGTCCCAACAAGCAAAAGCCAACCAATAATTTACATTTACATACCCTGGCGACATCCAGTATTTTCGACTAATAAATTGTCAGAACCTATGAATCTGTGATCAAGCAGGAATGTGTTTTGCAATGTTCCCATTTGAACCTGTACAAAAGGCACGAGTTCTACCTGTACTTGAGATGAGCGAATGTCCCTGCAACCAGGTCTGCTGGAGCTGCCGGAGTCGGTTTAAACTCAGTCGTTGAGGGATGGGAACCAGAGTGTTTGGTCAGATGATGGAGCAGTTGATATAAAGGTAGGTGCAAAGTTCACAGAGGCAGTGTAAGGATAGGCTGTGGACGGTGGTCGTCATTTGGATGGATTGAAATGTGTTGAATACAATAAGTAGGAAAAGTAAGAGTAACTTATAGCATGGTTAGTGTGTGGGTACGTGGCCAGGTGATTAAGGCATTGGACTAGCGAACTGAAGGTCGTAAGTTTGAACCCTAGCCGAGGCAGCGTGCCTTCAGCAAGGCATTTAACCACACAGTGCTCTGCGACGGCACTGGTGCCAAGCTGTATCGGCCCTTGCCCTTCCCTTGGACAACATCGGTGTCGTGGAGAGGGTAGACTTGCAGCATGGACAACTGCCAGTCTTCTATACAACCTTGCCCGGTTGTATGAAGACTTTCCAGGCGTAGATCCATGGTCTCGCAAGACTAACGGATGTAGAACATGGTTCAGTACATGGATGGTACATGTTATCACCATTACACAGGCAGGACTGCTACAAGGGAAGGATTGGCTGTCTGATGTTCCAGAGTTTCAGAATGCACATGGAGGGAAGTGAAAGGAGGACAATTATAATTGCTAATCAGGGTGGTATCATCGGAGTACATCATGGAGGGACCATCGACAGACTCAGTGTGGGTGTAAGTCAGAAACAGTACGGGCACTGTCATTCATTCTGGGAGTATTCTCTAGGCTTTCCCTAAAGCCACTGGGATAACGAGAAGCAGATAACTTGACAGCTTTTGGAAAGGTACAAATATAACAAGGTAGTTATCATTGGTGACTTCTACTTTCCTGCATTTGATTCCCACCTCCTTATTCCAAAATGGGTCCATAGGGCAAAATATGTTGTGTGTCTCGGAATGAGTCTTGATTTATCTTGTGGATGGACCAACTGGAAGGGATCCCATACTGTGTCCAGTACTACGCAATGATACTGGTAGACATCACGATAGGTGACCTTTTTGAGATAGTTATCACAATAATCTAACTTTTATCATGGTCATAGGCATGTAGAAGACGATAAAGAACAGAATTTAATTAGTGGATGGACAATTGTGATGCTATTCTTAGCAATCTGGGAGCGTAAATTGATAACACATTATCTCAGGGAATAGCACATTTAGGAAGCAACATTCAAGCACGGCTCCAGAGAATTATAAGGTATCCAGGAAGGAGCTTTACAAGGGATTTAGAGGTCCAAGGGGACTTGAGAAGTCCTTGACGAGTAGGATGAAGGAAAGTCCCATCAAGTTCTACACGTTGGTGAAGAAGAGGAGGATGAACAGATTGAGGGTAGGACTACTCAGGAGCAAAGACGGAAACGTGCCTGGAGGATGAAGTGCTCAATGAATGATTTGCGTCAGAGTTACCAATGGCATGGACTATGATTGTGACGTTAGCATAGCAATGTTAAGAAAGAGGTGTTTTTTTTTAAGATTCCAATGTATACCACATCACTACGGGAAGTGAGGAGGGACTTTACAGTGACATTGACAATGACCCGTGTGCTCTCTCTGGCCACAGGTGTAGTAAAACGGGACTGGAGAATGGCAAATCTTCTTTTGTAATTCAATAAATGTATAAACGATATAATTCTGGTGATTATAGACTAGTGAGTGTTACATCAGTGGTGGGCAAAATCTTGGAACGGATACTTAGGGACAGGAATTTTGAGCATTTACAGAAACATTATCAACACGGGTTGCTACTTTGGCTTTTTGATGGTGAGAGCAGAGAAGCGTAGGGAGAAGCAAGAGATAATTTTTCATAATATGTGACAGTCATGCACCGACATTTGGATCGACAGAGTCTGATTAGGAGTGAAAAATGGCATTGTGCATGGAACGTTGCGTTCAACAGTACTTGTTAAGGATTTTGAAGATGAGAGTAAAATGACAGGACAGTGGATGTGGTACATTGGATTTCGGCAAAGCCTTATGATAAGTTGCCACATGACAGCTTGGTCTGGAAGATAAGGACCCATGCGCTTCCGAGAGAAAGTAAAATTACCTTGAAGGTAGCAAGCAACGTGTGGTGGTTGAAGAACGGAGGCCGGTAACTAGTGGTGTGCCGCAAGGCTAGAAGTTGGGACCTTTGATATTCGTTATTTGATAGCAATCGTTCGAATACGAACGCACAGGGCTTTACTAGTGAGTTCACAGATGACACAACATTAATGGATGTTGCTTTCAGTGAAGATTATCGTACTTACAGGGGATCTAAATGGGCAGAAGAGTGGTAAATTAATTGTAAAACCGACATGAGCAGCAACGGTTTTATGCAGAGGTTAGTGATGATGTGAATGCAATTGCCAGAGGAAGTGGATGAGGCAGGCACAATTATATATTTCTAGATGGAGTT
Organism: Mobula birostris; assembly: GCF_030028105.1. Classification (NCBI taxonomy): domain Eukaryota; kingdom Metazoa; phylum Chordata; class Chondrichthyes; order Myliobatiformes; family Myliobatidae; genus Mobula; species Mobula birostris. The sequence goes on along the minus strand of NC_092382.1, from coordinate 19,243,792 downwards.
GTGACGTGTAGATAGAGTGAAGAGGCCAGGAGTAAATGGGACCAACACAGAAAATTAGGACAATCTCTGTGGGTATTGTGGTCAGCATTTTCTCGTTGGGCTGAAGGACTGTAGGTGTTCTCGTTTGTTCTGTGACTCTATCAGTAGGATGCGCCAGATACCACTGGACAGACATACGGACATGGCTGGGAAGTTGATGGAAGCGGGGAATGATTGGTCCCTAAGGCAAGTGCTGCTCTGATACAGGGAATGGAGATACTGTCATATTTGCAAAGTAATCATACTCTTTCTAACTCACTGTCTGCTTGTGTGTAATTCAGAGAATCGTCAGCATGTGAAGTTTTCCTGTATCAGGACAAAAGTGTAAACAAGAAAACAACAACCAACAATCGTCAGTCAGAACCAGGATGGCTACAGGTATGATCATTGGATCGTTCTAATTAAACGTCTGTCGCATTTGTACATAATATTTGAGATGAAGAAACTTACATAGGCTGAGGGATGTTTCTGAAAACCCTTTTATGTAGCCAAGCCGAGAAAATTGCCAGCTTTGAGAATAGCTGAGGATCAGGAGACAGATTATTGTAGGTAAATGTGTGATGTGCTTCGGTATTTTAATACCCCAATGAATATCTGGGCTCTGGACAAACGATGAACGTGGTTTTCTCAAAATACGATTAAGGAGCTTCAATGGTGATATGGCACAGGAAATATAAAACAGCAAGAGAGAAACGTGGAATCAAGGAAGGTTATCGAGACAATATAATGGCATTGGTGAGTAGGATTAAAGTGAACCCCTCGGCGTTTCAAGAGGGGAACTAGAGTGGGGAACACGCAAGATGATGGAGGAACTCAGCAGATCAACAGCATCGATGGAGGGAGAGGATTTTCTCTGAGTCAGAAAACGTTCTCATCCGATTCAATCTTTTGTAATTGAAAATTTCAATCTGCAATCTCTCCGATACTAATATGTCCTTCCTGTAGTATTGTTACCAGGACCGCACACGTTATTCTAACTGGTCCAACCAACAGTTTATAAACTTGTCACAAGATCTCTTTGCGCCAGTATTCTGTGCTGCAGCTAATGACAGCAAGCATGCTAACTGTTGTCTCCACACATTGTCTACCCGTAATTTTTGGAGTATTGAAAGTTGAAAGTTCACTGAATTTATCATCAATGTACATACATGTCTCCATATGTAACACTGAGATTCGTGTCCTTGCGGGCGAGTTAGCCGACTGGATGTGGAACTGGCGAGGTGGAAGGAATCAATAGGTTACTAATAGAGTGCCGTTTAGTTTGGAGGCTTGTGTTCAGTAGTGTGGATGGATGCTATGTCCACTGTTTGCTCTTTATAGTGAAGGTTTGGTAGATAAAATTAACATTGTTCATTAGTTTGCAAATGGCATCAACATTAGTGGTAAAGTAGGGTTATGTAAATTGACAAGGAGACTGAGACGACCGTGGAATATGCTCTAATGAATGGGTTCACTTTGTAAAATTAAAGCAGCGCAGGAATTACACAGTAAATTGTAGGGCCCTGAGACGTGTTGTAGAACAATGGGAGCTGGGGGACCAAGAGTACAGATGCTCCATTCCCTGGAACTGTTCATACACGTCGGTAGAGCAGAGCACACGTGTCTTTGAGATGGAAAGAGTACAGAAAAGTTTCCTCCAGGCGACCGGACAGTGAGCGTGTCAAGGCAATGGTCAGTAGGTGATCTAGGGGACAGGACACTGTATGTCAAAGCGTACGGAGAGTATGTGGTCCAGAGGATCCGCCTGTGTGTACTCCGGTGGCTGATCTGTGTGTGACCCTGGAGACGGGACAATGTGCGTATCCAGGTAATGGTCAATCTGTGATCGAGGCGACTGGCCAGTATGTGAGTCAAGGCAGTGGTTAGTCTATGACCCAGGAGACCGGACAGATTGTGACTCAAGGCAATGTTCAATCTGTGACCCAGGGAGTGGACAGTGTGCGTCTCGAGGTAATGGTCAGTCTGTGACCCAGGGGATCGGACACTTTGACACAGTGGACGGACAGTATCTGATCGAGGGGATCCGGAAGTGTGTAATCCGGTGGCGGATCTGTGTGTGACACCAGTGACTGGACGGTTTGTGACCCACGGAGATTTTGTTCGTGGAAAATAAACCCAGTGATATTTCCCGGTATCACCTGACACCATTCCATTAAGAAGCTCTGGACATCAGTGTGTTCAATTCCTGAGTAGCTAGTGATTAGTATTACTGCGTCTACCCTGTTCTTTTTCTGGGTGTGGATGTGTCCAGTCACAGGCTTATCGGGATGGTAACCTGGCAGGAGGTGTGGTTCACATTCACCAGCACAGTCCCGCTCCAAATCTGGTCAGCCAGAGTCTCGGCTCCATTATTTGATGGCTCTGGTCTGCTTTAGCTGGAATTTATAAAGCTGGGCGGGGGGTGATCTCATTGAACCCTTTCGAATGCTGAAAGGCCGAGAGCGAACAGATGGGGAAAGGATTTTTCCCATGGTGGGAAAGTGTAGATTCAGAGGGCACAGACTCAGGATAGAGGATCATCCATCCGAAACAGAGATGCGGAGACATTTCTTTAGCCAGTGGGTGGTGAATTTGTGGAATTTGTTACCACAGGCAGCTGTGGAGGCCAGGTTGTTGGGTTGTTACTTAAAGCAGAGATTGATAGGTTCTTGATGGGACACAACATCAAGGTTACAGGGAGAAGGCGAGGAACTCGGGTTGAGGAGCGGAAAAAAGGATCAGCCATGATTAAATGGCGGAGCAGAATCGATGGACCAAATGTCCTAATTATGGTCCAATGTCTCATGTTCTTATTGTAACCACCCACTGCGAATCCTTGTTCTGCTCGTATCTAAGTCACTTCACTACAACCTGCAATTCATCATTTATTTCAGGTGGGAAATTAAATAAAATATGGAAAGCATTCGAGAGATTTTTACCAAGTAAATCATCGATTGAAGATGATCAAGACACGGGAAGCAAGGTACCAAAGCAGGGTCAGATTGAGAGCAATGTCCCAATGGAATGCGATCCGGCCACAGCGGAAGTGGATCAAATTCAGCCCAGAGACAGTGACGTCAGAGACACTGAGCAGGACCCTGGAACCAGCACAAGTGAGGCGACTGTCTGTCAGCCCAGAGACAGTGACGTCAGAGACACTGAACAGGACCCTGGAACCAGCACGTGAGGCGACTGTCTGTCAGCCCAGAGACAGTGACGTCAGAGACACTGACCAGGACCCTGGAAACAGCACAAGTGAGGCCACTGTCTGTCAGCACAGAGACAGTGACGTCAGAGACACTGATCAGGACCCTGGAACCGGCAAAACTGAGGCGACTGTCTGGCGGCCCAGGGACAATGACGTCAGAGACACAGAGCAGGACCATGGAAACAGCACGTGAGGCGAATGTCTGTCAGCCCAGACACAGTGACGTCAGAGACACTGATCAGGATCCTGGAACCAGCACGTTAGGCGAATGTCTGTCAGCCCAGAGGCAGTGACGTCAGAGACACTGAGCAGGACCCTGGAACCGGTACAAGTGAGGTGACTGTCTGTCAGCCCAGAGACAGTGACGTCAGAGACACTGATCAGGACCCTGGAACCAGCACGTGAGGCGAATGTCTGTCAGCCCAGAGACAGTGACGTCAGAGACACTGATCAGACCCTGGAACCGGTACAAGTGAGGCGACTGTCTGTCAGCCCAGAGAGAGTGACGTCAGAGACACTGATCAGACCCTGGAACCGGTACAAGTGAGGCGACTGTCTGTCAGCGAAGAGACAGTGACATCAGAGACACTGATCAGGAACCTGGAACCGGCAAAACTGTCTGTCGGCCCAGGGACAGTGACGTCAGAGACACAGAGCAGGACCATGGAACCAGCACGTGAGGCGAATGTCTGTCAGCCCAGAGACAGTGACGTCAGAGACACTGAGCAGGACCCTGGAACCAGCACGTGAGGCGAATGTCTGTCAGCCCATAGACAGTGACGTCAGAGACACTGATCAGGACCCTGGAACCGGTACAAGTCAGGCGACTGTCAGTCAGCCCAGAGACAGTGACGTCAGAGACACTGATCAGGACCCAGGAACCAGCACGTGAGGCGAATGTCTGTCAGCCCAGAGACAGTGACGTCAGGGACACTGATCAGGACCCTGGAACCAGTACAAGTGAGGCGACTGTCTGTCAGCCCAGAGACAGTGACGTCAGAGACACTGATCAGGACCCTGGAACCGGCACAAGTGAGGCGACTGTCTGTCAGCCCAGAGACAGTGACGTCAGAGACAATGATCAGGACCCTGGAAACAGCACAAGTGAGCCGACTGTCTGTCAGCCCAGAGACAGTGACGTCAGAGACACTGAGCAGGACCCTGGAAACAGCACATGTGAGGCGACTGTCTGTCAGCCCAGTGACAGTGACGTCAGAGACACTGATCAGGACCCTGGAACCGGTACAAGTGAGGCGACTGTCTGTCAGCCCAGAGACAGTGACGTCAGAGACACTGATCAGGACCCTGGAACCGGCAAAACTGAGGCGACTGTCTGTCGGCCCAGGGGCAATGACGTCAGAGACACACAGCAGGACCATGGAAACAGCACGTGAGGCGAATGTCTGTCAGCCCATAGACAGTGACGTCAGAGACACTGATCAGGACCCTGGAACCGGTACAAGTGAGGCGACTGTCAGTCAGCCCAGAGACAGTGACGTCAGAGACACTGATCAGGACCCAGGAACCAGCACGTGAGGCGAATGTCTGTCAGCCCAGAGACAGTGACGTCAGGGACACTGATCAGGACCCTGGAACCAGTACAAGTGAGGCGACTGTCTGTCAGCCCAGAGACAGTGACGTCAGAGACAGTGATCAGGACCCTGGAACCGGTACAAGTGAGGCGACTGTCTGTCAGGCCAGAGACAGTGACGTCAGAGACACTGATCAGGACCCTGGAAGCAGCACAAGTGAGGCGACTGTCTGTCAGCCCAGAGACAGTGACGTCAGAGACACTGATCAGGACCCTGGAACCAGCACGTGAGGCGACTGTCTGTCAGCCCAGTGACAGTGACGTCAGAGACACTGATCAGGACCCTGGAACCGGTACAAGTGAGGCGACTGTCTGTCAGCCCAGTGACAGTGACGTCAGAGACACTGATTAGGACCCTGGAACCGGTACAAGTGAGGCGACTGTCTGTCAGCCCAGAGACAGTGACGTCAGAGACACTGATCAGGACCCTGGAACCGGCAAAACTGAGGCGACTGTCTGTCGGCCCAGGGGCAATGACGTCGGAGACACACAGCAGGACCATGGAAACAGCACGTGAGGCGATTGTCTGTCAGCCCATAGACAGTGACGTCAGAGACACTGATCAGGACCCTGGAACCGGTACAAGTGAGGCGACTGTCAGTCAGCCCAGAGACAGTGACGTCAGAGACACTGATCAGGACCCAGGAACCAGCACGTGAGGCGAATGTCTGTCAGCCCAGAGACAGTGACGTCAGGGACACTGATCAGGACCCTGGAACCAGTACAAGTGAGGCGACTGTCTGTCAGCCCAGAGACAGTGACGTCAGAGACAGTGATCAGGACCCTGGAACCGGTACAAGTGACGCGACTGTCTGTCAGGCCAGAGACAGTGACGTCAGAGACACTGATCAGGACCCTGGAAGCAGCACAAGTGAGGCGACTGTCTGTCAGCCCAGAGACAGTGACGTCAGAGACACTGATCAGGACCCTGGAACCAGCACGTGAGGCGACTGTCTGTCAGCCCAGTGACAGTGACGTCAGAGACACTGATCAGGACCCTGGAACCGGTACAAGTGAGGCGACTGTCTGTCAGCCCAGAGACAGTGACGTCAGAGACAATGATCAGGACCCTGGAACCAGCACAAGTGAGGCGACTGTCTGTCAGCCCAGAGACAGTGACGTCAGAGACACTGATCAGGACCCTGGAACCAGCACAAGTGAGGCGACTGTCTGTCAGTCCAGAGACAGTGACGTCAGAGACAATGATCAGGACCCTGGAACCAGCACAAGTGAGGCGACTGTCTGTCAGCCAAGAGACAGTGACGTCAGAGACACTGATCAGGACCCTGGAACCGGCAAAACTGAGGCGACTGTCTGTCGGCCCAGGGGCAATGACGTCAGAGACACAGAGCAGGACCATGGAAACAGCACGTGAGGCGAATGTCTGTCAGCCCAGACACAGTGACGTCAGAGACACTGATCAGGATCCTGGAACCAGCACGTGAGGCGAATGTCTGTCAGCCCAGAGGCAGTGACGTCAGAGACACTGAGCAGGACCCTGGAACCGGTACAAGTGAGGCGACTGTCTGTCAGCCCAGAGACAGTGACGTCAGAGACACTGATCAGACCCTGGAACCGGTACAAGTGAGGCGACTGCCTGTCAGCCCAGAGACAGTGACGTCAGAGACACTGATCAGGACCCTGGAACCAGCACGTGAGGCGAATGTCTGTCAGCCCAGAGACAGTGACGTCAGAGACACTGATCAGACCCTGGAACCGGTACAAGTGAGGCGACTGTCTGACAGCCCAGAGAGAGTGACGTCAGAGACACTGATCAGACCCTGGAACCGGTACAAGTGAGGCGACTGTCTGTCAGCGCAGAGACAGTGACGTCAGAGACACTGATCAGGAACCTGGAACCGGCAAAACTGTCTGTCGGCCCAGGGACAGTGACGTCAGAGACACAGAGCAGGACCATGGAACCAGCACGTGAGGCGAATGTCTGTCAGCCCAGAGACAGTGACGTCAGAGACACTGATCAGGACCCTGGAACCAGCACGTGAGGCGAATGTCTGTCAGCCCAGAGACAGTGACGTCAGAGACAATGATCAGGACCCTGGAAACAGCACAAGTGAGGCGACTGTCTGTCAGCCCAGTGACAGTGACGTCAGAGACAGTGATCAGGACCCTGGAACCGGTACAAGTGAGGCGACTGTCTGTCAGCCCAGAGACAGTGACTTCAGAGACACTGAGCAGGACCCTGGAACCGGTACAAGTGATCCGACTGTCTGTCAGCCCAGAGACAGTGACGTCAGAGACACTGATCAGGACCCTGGAACCAGCACAAGTGAGGCGACTGTCTGTCAGCCAAGAGACAGTGACGTCAGAAACACTGATCAGGACCCTGGAAGCACAAGTGAGGCGACTGTCTGTCAGCCCAGAGACAGTGACGTCAGAGACACTGATCAGGACCCTGGAACCGGTACAGGTGAGGCGACTGTCTGTAAGCCCAGAGACAGTGACCTCAGAGACACTGATCAGGACCCTGGAACCAGCACAAGTGAGGCGACTGTCTGTCAGCCCATAGACAATGACGTCAGAGACACTGAGCAGGACCCTGGAACCAGCACAAGTGAGGCGACTGTCTGTCAGCTCAGAGACAGTGACGTCAGAGACACTGATCAGGACCCTGGAACCGGCAAAACTGAGGCGACTGTCTGTCGGCCCAGGGACAATGACGTCAGAGACACAGAGCAGGACCATGGAACCAGCACGTGAGGCGAATGTCTGTTAGCCCAGACACAGTGACGTCAGAGACACTGATCAGGATCCTGGAACCAGCATGTGAGGCGAATGTCTGTCAGCCCAGAGGCAGTGACGTCAGAGACACTGAGCAGGACCCTGGAACCGGTACAAGTGAGGCGACTGTCTGTCAGCCCAGAGACAGTGACGTCAGAGACACTGATCAGACCCTGCAACCGGTACAAGTGAGGCGACTGCCTGTCAGCCCAGACACAGTGACGTCAGAGACACTGATCAGGACCCTGGAACCAGCACGTGAGGCGAATGTCTGTCAGCCCAGAGACAGTGACGACAGAGACACTGATCAGGACCCTGGAAACAGCACAAGTGAGGCGACTGTCTGTCAGCCCAGAGACAGTGACGTCAGAGACACTGAGCAGGACCCTGGAAACAGCACATGTGAGGCGACTGTCTGTCAGCCCAGTGACAGTGACGTCAGAGACAGTGATCAGGACCCTGGAACCGGTACAAGTGAGGCGACTGTCTGTCAGCCCAGAGACAGTGACGTCAGAGACACTGATCAGGACCCTAAAACCAGCACAAGTGAGGCGACTACCTGTCAGCCAAGAGACAGTGACGTCAGAGACACTGATCAGGACCCTGGAACCGGTACAGGTGAGGCGACTCTCTGAAAGCCCAGAGACAGTGACCTCAGAGACACTGATCAGGACCCTGAAACCAGCACGTGAGGCGAATGTCTGTCAGCCCAGAGACAGTGACGTCAGAGACACTGAGCAGGACCCTGGAACCAGCACGTGAGGCGACTGTCTGTCAGCCCAGTGACAGTGACGTCAGAGACAGTGATCAGGACCCTGGAACCGGTACAAGTGAGGCGACTGTCTGTCAGGCCAGAGACAGTGACGTCAGAGAGACTGATCAGGACCCTGGAACCAGCACAATTGAGGCGACTGTCTGTCAGCCCAGAGACAGTGACTTCAGAGGCACTGATCAGGACCCTGGCACCAGCACAAGTGAGGCGACTGTCTGTCAGCCCAGAGACAGTGACTTCAGAGACACTGAGCAGGACCCTGGAACCGGTACAAGTGAGGCGACTGTCTGTCAGCCCAGAGACAGTGACCTCAGAGACACTGAGCAGGATCCTGGAACCAGCACAGGTGAGGCGACTGTCTGTCAGCTCGGAAGCGCATTAAACACGGAATTGTCAAGTGCCCAACAAAGAACGGGTCAGTGAAATATGAGGGTGGTGTGTTCGCAGAATGTGGCAGGGAGGGAGGACGTGATTCCTTGTAGGCGGGTTGGTCAGAGGGGGGAAATGTGTGGGTGTGCTACAAGTTTCTCAGTGAGGAACCCGCTAGCCCACTACAGGAAATGTACTGCCTGCTGCTGAGGATTTTCAGCATGTGTATTCGAGAAAATGCAGCTGCCCAGATGAAGAGAGCATTTCCAGGATATGAATTGAGGGAAATGTTCTCGCCAGGATGCTGAGAGCATCTCTGGGAAGCGACTCTCATTGACAGTCCCAACATTTATTCCCATTCTAAATTGAAATAGGTGTCTGGTTGGGGTGGGAGGGGATGACATCTGGCAAAGTAGTCCTTGTGGTAGAGTAATTCCCAAAGCATTGTTGGGTAGATTTTGAGGCCACTCTTGGGGGCATATGTGTAAATATGGCCGATCCTAGTGTGGTTCCTTGTGGAGCATCACTGGTCAAAGATCGCCAGCCACGTTAAGCCTCATTACCACCTGTCCCTTATGGGGAAAACAACTATGAATCCAAAAGGCCAATTCACCGCAGTTCCCCAGCATGTCAATTTTCTGTATGAGTCCATGTCGGACCTTGTCAAACATCAGACTAACATCCAAGTAGACAATCTCCATGTGTAACTTCATCCATCACATTTGTCACCACCTGGAAGAACTCCATCAAGTTAGCAAGACGCTAACCCCGCGCAAAGCCTTGGTGCTGATCCCTACCCACCTCAATCCTTCTCTCTTCCATACTCCCTTGGGGCAGACGGTATAAAGGGCCGAATGTAAGTACCAGCAGCCTCAAGGACAGCTTTAATTCTGCGTTTATAAGTCTATTTACCGTCACCTACTCTGTTATTATTGGCTCTCAATAATAATGAGTCAATTTTATATGTAAAATTGTAACATCGTGTATCTCGTAACTAATAACCACTCATTTAGACAACCACAATATACTCACAGAAGAGCAGAAAGAATACTGTTGAGGATTTAACTGGATTTAAGGAACAACTGAAAATAGATAACAAATTCAAAATCAAGCCCGGAGGGAAAGCAGAAATCTGACTATCAAAAAAAAAACATTTGATACTGTCCCTCTCTCGTGGTTAATAGAACTTCCTAAGATATACACTTAATACTTGTGAAATATCCACATCTGGTGAAGCATTAGCGTACAATAATCATCCTATTAACAATCACAAAGGAAAAGCTACCGTTATCAAAATAAATGGAGACATTTTCCTAAGCCTGCTATGGTTTTCACTAGCTTTAAACCCGCTTTCCAATTTACTAAATCGGAGAAAAATAGGGTATCAAAACCGGGAAAAAATGAATTATACCTTGGAACACCTGCTGTACAGAATGCCTTGAAATTATTCGCTCTATCATCAGTAAAGCTAAAACAACTAATTAAAGTAATGAAACTAATTTTCAAAGATATAAACATGAGCTTAAAGTAAACATTAAACATTTCGAAAGGTGTAGTAGAGCTTGTAGTGTATGACAGAGCATCAGGATTCAATACAACAGATGGATCGATATGAAACATAAGTATATTAAGGATATCAACAAACAAAGAAAATAGATCATCGTGTGATAAAGAGAAATGTTTCAACAGAATTTACTTCAAGGCTTAAGAAAATCTGCCAAACTAAGCTGAGTCGTAACAATATAACAAAGGCAATAAATAAGTTCGCTCTGCCTATGTTAATGTATTCCTTTGGCATGATATCTCGGTCTGAAACCGATCTGGAAAACTTACAAAAAAAAAGCACTGAAATAACACTCGAGTGCACCGAGATTAACACTACCTACCACAGTATGAGGAAGAGGATTAACGGACATAAAAAATACACAACAGTCAGATAAAATTCTCAGATTCAGAAACCGGTTTAATATCACCAATATATGTTGTGAGATTTATTGGCATTTATTTATATATAATTTTATGCTATATATAGATAATATACACACCCCCTTCTCGTCCATATTTAGTAAATCACACTTTGGCAGCAATTACAAGCTTGGGTCGTGTGGATAAGTGTCTATCAGCTTTGCACATCTGGACACTGCATGTTTTCCCCATTCTTTACAAAACTTCTCAAGCTCTGTCAGATTGCACGGGAATCATTAGTAAACTGCAGTCTTCAAGTCCAGACAAAATTTCTCCATTGGATTGAGGTCTGTATTCTGACTTAGCCACTCCAGAGCATTAACTTTGTTGTTTTTAAGCTCTTCCTGTATAGATTTGACTTTCTGCTTGGGGTTATTGTCTTGCTGGAAAAATCTTTTCCCAATTTGTAGTTCTCCTGCAGATTACATCAGCTTTTCTTCCAGGATTTCCCTGCTTTTTGCTGCATTCATTTTACCCTCTACCTTCACAAGCCTTCCAGGGCCTGCTGCAGTGCAACGTCCCCACAGCATGTTGCTTCTCGGTCAGAATCTTGTGATTTTGATGATGTGTAGTGTTTGGCTTACACCAAATATAGCATTTAGTCTGATGGCCAGAAAGCACAATTTTGATTTAATCAGACCTTCGAACTTCTGGGTCTCCCAGATGCCTTCTGGCAAACTCTGGCCGAGATTGCATGTGAGCTTTTTTTTCAACAGTGCGTTTGTCTTTGCCACTCTCCCGTAAAGGATTGTGAATCCTTGTTCTGCTCGGCTCTAAATCACTCCAGCATAACCTGTAAATCATTTATTTCAGGTGGGAAATTAAATAGGTTATGGAAAGTATTCGTGAGGTGTTTTCCAGGCAACTCATCCAGGGAAGATGATCGGAACACGGGAAGCAAGATACCAAAGCAGGGTCAGATTGAGAGCGATGTCCCAATGGAATGCGATCCGGCCGCAGCGGAAGTGGATCAAATTCAGCCCAGAGACACTGACGTCAGAGACACTGAGCAGAACCCTGGAACCCGCACAAGTGAGGCGACTGTCTGTCAGCCCAGAGACAGTGACGTCAGAGACACTGATCAGGACCCTGGAACCGGTACAAGTGAGGCGACTGTCTGTCAGCCCAGAGACACTGACGTCAGAGACGCTGATCAGGACCCTGGAACCGGTACAAGTGAGGCGACTGTCTGTCAGCCCAGAGACAGTGACGTCAGAGACACTGATCAGGACCCTGGAACCGGTACAAGTGAGGCGACTGTCTGTCAGCCCAGAGACAGTGACGTCAGAGACACTGATCAGGACCCTGGAACCGGTACAAGTGAGGCGACTGTCTGTCAGCTCAGAAGCTCATTGAACACGGAATTGTCAAGTCCCCAACAAGGAGCAGGTGAGAGAAATGTGAGAGTGATGTGTTCGCAGAATGAGGCAGGAAGAAGTATAAAGGTGATTCATTGTTGGAGGATTGGTCAGAGAGGGGGAATTTGTGGCTGTGCTACAAGTGTCTTAGTGAGGCACCCTCTACCCCACTACAAGCAATATACTGCTTGCTCTGAGGATTTCTAGGATGTGTATTGGAGGAAATGCAGCTGTCCAGATAAGAGAGCATCTCTGGGATATGAATTATAGGAAATGTATTTGCCAGGATGCTGAGTGCATCTCTGGGAAGCAACTCTCATTGACAGCCCCAGCATTTATTCCCATCCTAAATTGAAATAGGTGAGTGGGTGGAGTGGGAGTGGTTGGTCTCTAGCGAAGTTGTCCATCTGGTAAAGTAATTCCCAGAGTGTTGTTGGGTAGGTTTTGAGGCCAGTCTTGGGGAAACGGGCATATGTGTAAACATGGCCGATCCCAATGTGGTTCCTTGTGGAACATCACTGGTGAAAGAGCACCAGCCAGGTTAAACCTCATTACCAACTGTCTCTTATGGGGAAGACGACTATGAATCCAAAAAGCAATCACCACAGTTCCCAAGCATATTAATTTTCTGTATCAGCCTCTCACGTGTGACCTTGTCAAACACCCAACTGAAATCCAAGTAGACAATATGCATGTGCAACTTTATCCATCACCTTTGTAACCACCTGGAAGAACTCCATTAAGTTAGTAAGACGCTAACCCCGGCCAATTTCCTGGTGCTGAACCCTAACCCACCTCAAACATTCTCTCTTCTCATGCTCCCATGGGTCAGAAGATATAAAAAAGGCTGAATATAAGTACCACCAGCCTCAAGGACAGTTTTAATTCAGCGTTTATAAGACTATTTATCGTCACCTACTCTGTTATTATTGACTCTTAATATTGATGAGTCAATTTTATATATAAAATTGTAACATCGCGTATCTAGTAACTAATAACCACTCACTTAGGCAACACAATATACTTACAGAAGAGCAGAAAGAATACCGTTAGGGTATGAAGGGATTTAAGGAACTGATAATAGATTATATAATTCAAAATCAAACCCGGAGGGAAAGCAGATATCGGACTATCGAAAATCATTTTATTCTGTCTCTCATTCTTGGATAAGAGACCTTCCTAATATATACACCTAATACTTGTGAAATATCTACAATATCTGATGAAGCAGTAGCATCAATAATCACCCTATTAACAATCAAAAAGGAACAACTACTGTTATCAAAATAAATGGAAGCATTTTCCAGAGCAAAACGCTAAGCCTGCCCTTTTTCTCTAGCTTTAAACCCGCTCCTAATTTACTGAATTAGACAAAAATAGGGTAGCAAAACAGGGAAAAAAATGAATTATACCTTAACACACCAACTGTACAGAATGATTTGAAATTATTCGCTCTTGTATCAGTAAAGCAAAAACATTTAATTCAAATAATGGAACTAATTTCCAGGCATATAAACATGAGCATTTGACTAGAAAAGTACAGAACATTAAACATTTCGAAAGGTGTAGTAGAGCTTGTAGTGTATGTCAGAGCATCAGGATTCAATACAATAGATGGATCGATATGAAACATAAGTATATTAAGGATATCAACAAACAAAGAAAATAGATCATCGTGTGATAAAGAGAAATGTTTCAACAGAATTTACTTCAAGGCTTAAGAAAATCTGCCAAACTGAGCTGAGTAGTAAAAATATAACAAAGGCAATAAAAACGTTCGCTCTGCCTATATTAAAGTATTCCTTTGGTATAATATTTCGGTCTGAAACCGATCCGGAAAATTTACAAAACAAAAAAATAAAATAAAACTGAAATAACACTCGAGTGCACTTCGATTAACACTACCTACGACAGTATGAGGAACAGGATTAACGGACACAAAAAAAATACACAACAGTCAGATAAAAGTTCTCAGATTCAGAAACAGGTTTACTATCACTGATATATGTTGTGAGATTTATTGGCATTTATTTATATATAATTTTATGCTATAGATAAATAATATACACCCACCCCCCCGGCTCCCATCTAGTCCATATTTAGTAGGTCACACTTTGGCAGCAATTACAGGTTTGAGTTGTGTGGAAATCAATTTTGCACATCTGGACACTGCAATTTTGCCCCATTCTTTACAGAACTGCTCAAGCTCTGTGAAATTGCATGGGAATCGTTAGTGAATTGCACTTTGCAAGTCCAGCCAAAAATTTTCAATTAAATTAAGGTATGGACTCTGACTTAGACTCACGAGGACATCAACTTTGTTGTTTTTAAGCTTTCCTGTATAGCTTTGACTTTATGCTTGGATTTATTGTCTTGCTGGATTTTTTTTTTCCCCAGTCACTGTTCTTCTGCAGACTACATCAGCCTTCCTTCCAGGATTTCCCTGTTTTTGTTGCATTCATTTTACCCTCTACCTTCACAAGCCTTCCAGGGCCTGCTGCAGTACAACGTCCCCACATCATGATGCTTCACAGTAGGAATCTTGTGATTTTGATGCTGTGTAGTGTTTGGCTGACACCAAACATAGCATTTAGTCTGATGGCCAGAAAGCACAGCTTTGATTTAATCAGACCTTCGGACCCGAACCTTCCGGGTCTCCCAAATGCCCTCTGGCAAACTCTGGCCGAGATTTTGTTTCAGTTGTTTTTTTTTCAACAGTGCGTTTCTCTTTACAACAGTCCCATACAGCTGTGACTGGTGAAGCTCCCGGGCAACAGTTGTCTGCGCAGTCTCTACCATCTCAGCCAGTGAAGCCTGGGACTCCTCAAGAGTTGTCATAGGTCTCTTGGTGGCCTCCCTCAGCAGTCCTCGTCTTGCACGGTTACTCAGTTTCTGAGGACAGCTCCTCTACGCAGATTTACAGCTGTGCTATATTCTTTCCATTTATTGATCATTGTCTTAACTGTACTCCAAGTGATACTCAGTGACTTGGAACTGTTCCTGTATTCATCTCCTGACTTATGCTTTTCAGTAACCTTTTCGCAGAGTTGCTTGTAGTGTTCTTTTGTCTTAGAGGTGTATTTTTTTTGCCAGGATACTGACTCACCAGCAGTTGGGCCTTCCAGATACATGTGTATTTTACTACAATCAATTGAAACAACGTGACTGCACACAGGTGTCCAAGCACAGATCTCCATTTAACAAATCATGTGACTTCTAAAACCAACTGGCTGTACCAGTGCAGATCTAGTGTCATATTAAAAGAGGATGAATACTTACACAATTAATTATTTTGTGTTTTATATTTGGAGTTGGTTTAGATCACTTGAAATTGATGTTTTCGCTTTGACTTAAGTATTTTTATGTTGATCATTGTCAGAAAAGACACATTAAATCAAATGTGCTTGAATGTTGTGAAACGATAAAACAGGAAAAGAGAGAACATACAGGTCCTTCGGCAAACAATGTTGTGCTGACCATGTAACCTACTCTACAGCATAACCAACTATTCTTTCTAAGCTCCATATAGGTATCTAAGAGTCTCTGAAAGTACCCTATTGTGTCCGCCTCCCCCATCTGGCTGGCAGTGCATTCCATGTACCCACCAGTATCTGCATGACATCCCTCTGTACCTTGTTCCAAGCACATTAAAATATGGCCCCTCGTGCCAGGTTGGAAAAAGCCTCTGATGATCCACAAGATCAATGCCTCTCATCAACATATGCACCTCTATCGGGTCACCTCTCATCCTCTGTGGCTGCAAAGAGAAAAGAGCAAGTTCACTCAATCTATTCTCATAAGGCATGCATCCAATCCAGGCAACATCCTTGAAAATCTCTTTTGCATTTTCTCTCCACAGTATCCACATCCTTCCTGTAGTGAGGTGACCAGAATTAAAGACAGCCCTCCAAGTGAGGTCTAACGAAGGTCTGTTTTTTAGCTTTAACGATCGTGTGGTTAGTCAGAGGGTTTTTTCCCAGGGCTGAAGGGGCTAACACAAGACGGCACAGTTTTAAGGTGTTTGGACGTAGGTACAGTGGAGATGTCAGGGGCAAGGTTTTTTTTTTACGCAGAATGGTGAGTGCGTGGAATAGGCCGCCAGCGACGGTGGTGGAGGCGGATACGACAGGGTCTTTAAGAGTCTCCTGGATAGGAACATGGTGCTTAGAAAAATAGAGGGCTGTGGGTAACCCGAGGTAATTTCTTAAGTAAATACATGTACAGCAGCATTCTAAGCCGAAGGGTCTGTATTTTGCTGTAGGGTTCCTGTATTTCTGTGTTTCTGTGTTTCTATGTTTCTGTGTCTCACAGATCTTGAACTCAGTCCCACAGTTGATGAAGGCAATCACACCATACGCCCTCTTAACAACACTGTCAATCTGCGCAGCAGCTTTGAGTGTCTTATGGACACAAACTCCAAAATCTCACTGATCCTCCACACTGCCTAGAGTCTTATCATTAAGATTTTTTCTGTCTTCAAATTTGAAACCACTGGTCATCGTCCTGAATGCAGAATTCTAACATCTACAACTATCTTTTGTGTTCTGTGAGCAAGCCAATTCTGGATCCACAAAACAACGTCTCTTGGATCCCATGCTGCATTACCTACTGAATGAGTCTGGCCTGGGGAACCTTATCAAATGCCTTACTGAAATCCATATACACCACATCCACTGCTCTACCTTCATCAATGTGTTTTGTTCCATCGTCAAATAATTCAATCACGTCCGTAAGGCATGACCAACACTTAACAAAGCGATTTTGACTATCCCTAATCTGATTATGTATCTCCAAATGCTCATAGATCCTGCCTCTCAGAAACTTCTCCAACAATTTGCCATTCACTGAAGTAATATTCACTGCTCTATAATGTACTGCGTTATCTCTACGCCCTTTCTTGAACAAGGGAACAATATTTGCAACCGTCCAAATCTCTAGTACTTCTCCCTACCCTATTGATAATGCAAAGATCATCGTCAGAGGCTCAGCAGTCTCCTCCTTCGCTTCCCACGGAAGCCTGGGGTATATCTCATACAGTCCCGGCAACTTATCTAACTTAATACCGTTCAAAAGCTCCAGCACATCCTCTTTCTTATTTTCTATACATTCAAGTACCTCAGAATATTTAAAATGATCGACAGATTGAGAAACATCTGTTGAGAATGTAACGGTGAATTCTAACCAAGCCAAATTACCATTGCTGGCGACCTCCAACGGATTTGTTATCCTTGCATGACCCGCCCTCAGCTCCAATAATAATTGTTACAAATGTCGGTGATATATATCCGATCTTTTATTAGCAATCAGCAAACATACAATCTCGAAGCGATGAAACTGAAGTGTACCCAAGTGTAATTTCAACGTATTTGAGTGGATAATAATAAAAGATGTGACATCTGTCATTCCCCAGCTGTGTACTGCACTGAACAAAGCACAAACATGTAAACGATTCCCTTTGAATTTACCACAGCCCCACTGATGCGACTGGTTACCATAAAAAAAATCATAAATACACAGCAGAGAATACAATGCAGATAGAGAGCAGATACATAGCCCCTACACAAAGGATCAGCTCCGATACAGGGTCTTCCACATGAAATATTAACATACTGTCTGTCTTGTTGAATAATTACTGCATTATGTTTTATTTATTTTAAAGCTTTTTTTGTCAACTTGCTGTTGAATACTGTGTGATAATGAACAGGTGATATACTCAAAGAAATTTTGATCGGAGTTCAGGTGATAATTATGGTATTATAGTCCTGCCGGAGAAAATGTACTAGTTTCAGCGGAAGATGTCTTGATTGCATTGTTCAGGATGTCAGAGTGCTTCGATTTTGGCTCAAAGCATATATTGCCGTTGCTGTCAATGCCAGGCGATGTTAAACTAAAAGGAGACGGTGAGAATCAGGTGTGACTGAGAAATCTGTATAATTCAACGACGAGAGTAATAGATGTCCCATTAGTCAGCAGAAATATTTCAACCCACACTGCTGTAACTGTTGTCCATTACTCACAATAGCGCCACCAGTGGTAGGAGGACGAAACCAGTGGACACAGTCTGCTCAACCTGCCAAACCATTCCGTTGATTCGGTTCCTGAAACGGAATTGCCTGCAATATGGCGAGTAGGTACCCTGGAGAATCCTGGCTCAGCGTGCAATCCATGGACAGAGCGGGAGTGGGTATTGCGTGACTGTGGGTGAATGGGCACAGGTGTATCCAGCCGTGTCAAGATTTCAGTGGACAGGCCCAAGATGTTTGGAAGTGCTTGCCTGCGTTTAAAAACAAAACAGTGTTCCCTTTTATACCTCAATTAATGTCTGACCCTCCTGTTAATTTTGTTTGTTACAGAGCAGCAAAATCTGAACACAACTGTACTCAAAATAGCTGAACGGGTGCGTAATGGAGGAGTTCCAGTGACGTCAGGATCAGGAAAGGTCACGGGTATGTTGGCGAATAATTTCAATTAATAAATATTGTGCTGACTGTGTGTCTGGGTTTTATCCGATATCGGCAATACACAAAATATTTGTGAAGGAACTGAGCAGAGAGAGAGGTAACATCTCTGGGGGAATCATTCCCCAATGTGGATGGAGTACAATTACTGTCTCCTCTAACAGATTGTGATCTACATTCAAATAGCGAGTTACTCCAGAATACATGGCATTCTACATATGCTGAAAGTTTTGAGCAACAAAAGGACACATAAAATATTGTCAGAGCTCAACAGGTCAGGCAGCATCCATGGAGAGGAATACACATTTGAGGTTTCGGTTCAGGACCACAAGGAATAGAGATTAATGTGGCAATATCTAGAATTTCCGTCACCTTCATTTCTAGTCCCGATGAATGGCCTTGGCTCGAAATGTTGATTGTTTATTCTCCTCCATAGACGCTGTCTGACCTGCTGAGTTCCTACAGTATTTTGTGAGATATCCCAGAGGTTTGCTGAGGAAAGGGGTTGACCAGGCAGCCAGAGTAGAGCCGTGGTGATGGGCAGTACCAGGAGAATGATGGTGATGGGTTACTATATTCTCAGCAAGAAGCAGAGTCCTTTACAAATAGAGAGGTACATTCTCGGGGACACGAACGAGCAGCTTTCAACAGATGGAGCTATACCCACTCACACTTCCCCTCCCCCCACCGGTCTAACCCCGTTCCCCCCATATATATATCGGACTGTTTGGTGACCTGGAGCACCATTTTTACCTTCCACAAAGAAAGTTACTGCCCAATATGGGGTCAGTAATTTCTTTAATTTTCCCTATTTTCCTTCACAGGTCCGAGCTCAATGATCACCGAGCTCCTGGCAGGCTGGAATGATTTCCAGCTGCTGCAGTTGACGGATTTCTACCGGGACAGGCTGGAGCAGGCGATGGAAGGAGGGGTGCACGGAGTGAGCCTGGCGTTAACTGCCGAGAATCAGTTCAGTGGAGAGGAACACCGGGTGAGTGGGAGGGAGAAGGGGTTTGAATTTTCGCACATCACCAGGTGTCGGAACTGTGACTCATCTGATATTAAATTAGATACAGGAGAAACTGGGAAAAATGCTCTACATGGAATCTCAAACATGTGAATCTGAACCAGTGATAGAAAGAGGTGAAAAGACTCCGCGGACTGGTGGGTGGCTGCTCAGTGTTCAGAGTGAGTTGAGCAGGTAACAGTTGTGTGGGCTTACAGTATTAAATGGAAATATGACAGGAAGTTTCGGTTTGGGAAGATCGTGCAGCGTGGTAGCAGGACGTCAGTCAGAACCGTGGCTTTATCTGTGGGTGCCACAGGAGCTGGAGTGTGTTGTGTTCTGGGTGGAGATGATTGTGTTATAATCTGTCACTCCAAACAGTGCGGATAGGAAAATAGTGACATATTGTAATGTGGAATCACTGAGTAAACCTTCACTGGAAAAGATAAAGGAAAGGCATCAGGTGTCAACTGGTAATCGGCTGGCATGCTGGACACTGGCGTCTGAGGAGATGAAGCAAATAATATTTTCAGCAACTTCTCTGAGACTGTTCCCTCTGTTATAAAAACCTTCCTGACTTCTTTATTCCTCTGTGATGGTCATTTCCATCGTCAAATCCGGAGAGGAATTATTGATGGATTTGGAGCCACGTCAATGAAGCGGTCACAGACCAGCCAGGATCTCATTGACTGGTGGACCAGGTTCACGGTGAATGTGCCTCCGTGTGCTCTGCACTCAGAATGTACAGTCCATGTCCATTCAGGATCAGCATAATCTTAAAAAAAAAACTTTTCAGTTTAATTTATCGAAACTATTTTTTTGAACATTCACTTAGTGATCCTACCTTTTCCCTTTGGAGGAATAAAGGATTTTTTTTTCTTTATGGATTTGTTTCAAGAAGGCCAATTGATGTCCTTTGAGAAATTAGTAACTACATCCTCTCTCTCATAATCACATTTTTTGCAATATCTTCAGGTCAGACATTTCTTACAAGAATATTTAAGTAATTTTTCATATATACAAGACTCTGACCTGTTAGATATTGTTTTAAAAATGAACCCTTTAGTGCAAGGTTTCATTGGGAAAATTTATAATTTACTATTACAACAGTATAACTATCTTTTACTTAAGATTAAGCAAGATTGGGAAAGAGAACTTAACATGACCTTGATAACAGAGGATTGGTTGCGAATTTTGAAGCTATCTAACTCTTCTACGATTTGTGCCAGTCATTCTCTAATTCAATTTAAAATTGTACATCGTTATTATTTGACAAAGGGGAGATTGTCTAAAATATTTCCTAATGTAAATAGTCAGTGTGATAGATGCAAAACTGAGATACCTGCATTGACACATATGTTTTGGTCGTGTTCTGTATTGAAACAATTTTTGAAATCTATTTTTTCTACAATTTCTAAAGCTTTAAAAATCAATTTACAACTTAATAAATTGACAGTTTAGTTTGGTATGATTCCTCAATATATTCACGGTATTTCTATATCAGACGAATACATAATTGCATTTGTCACATTATTGGCTAGAAGGGCTAGTTTATTAAAATGGAAAGATGTCTCTGCTCCCACTTTGATACAATGGTTCTCTCAGGTGATGCTATGTCTTAGTTTGCAAAAAATCAGAAGTCGAACTTTTGATCCTAGATTTGACTTCGAGAAAAGGCGGAGTTCTTTCGCCCATTATTATCATTTGATTTGAGTTAATAAAGATGGTCCTTTTCTGATGCTTGGGTATATGGATCTGGTTAGAGGATTGTCGCCTTTTATTTCAATGGAAGCTAGTATGGCGCATAACTCCGGGTTTGTGCTCCAAATGGGTTTTTTACCCGTTTGTTTTCATTGTTATTAGTTTTCTTTTCTTCCTGTTTTAGTTAGCAGGGGTTTTTTTTCCTTTCTTTTTTCCATAATGATATGCTGTTCAGCTTCGTTGATAGTTTAACTCTTATTCTACATATGGATATGTTGTCTTGATTATTTTGATGTACTTTTCTCTGTTGTTGATTTTCAATAATAATTAATAAAAAGATTTAAAAATGAAAAGGATCAGCACCCGTCCGGGTGACTGCTCAGTGTGATCCCGTTACAGAGCACATCATTTACTTCTCATTCTCTGTGTGAATCTGTCAGTCTCCAATATGTTCACTGTTACTCTTCACAGAAAATCTCTGATCTCGCTGATAAGGGAGAGCGGGCGGACAGTTCTAAACTCCTCCTGAGCCTGGTGATGGAGAAAGGCTCCCGCGCCCGGAGGGTGATGTGGGAAACCTTTGTGAAAATGCGGATTGGTGTTCCAAAGTTGGACAAAATACTGAAAGAAATTCAGCAACATGGTGAGATAATATCACAGATGAATTTAATTTTGGATTCAAAACCTTACATAATAATTTTACATCTTTGAATTGCTCAAATTGCTTAAACCCATACAGGTTGTGTTCCTGTCCATCAACCCGTACCGAAGATTCCCAGTGAGCTGAAAGGTAAGTGAAGAAACCGCTTTTTCCACCAATTGCTGATATTGTGCAGGGCCATTTCGTTGTGGAGCCACGGGGATTTCACCAGGCAAGCATTGGCACCGTGACACAGTGCAAATGGGGAATGTTTGCTGAAGGGAGAGTTTTCACAGGACATTATGCGGAATAACGCAGAGAGTTGGGGAGTTTGCTAAAACGGATAACACCTCTTTGGTCCTGCAATGACAGACCCCTCCACTGGAGTCAAAGAGAAGTGAATGATCTGGAGGAGTGAAAATCAGAGAACCTTCCGTTATTTCACTGCTCAAGGTGAAATCATTTCCCTGCAGCCACCCAACCGCCGAAACAGCCCTCATACGAAATCATTTTTCAAAATTCCCTCATATTTTTAGATTTGCGAGTCCATTGACGTTCTCGTCACTGAATATCAATGACATTATCAGTTTAATGAGAAAAGCAGGTAGCACCCTAACTAGCCCTGTTCAACCCTAAACAGCACATAAACCCCACTCTGTTCACATCTGCAATCCCTGCTTCAGTTATCCAGTTTAACTCCCAGATCAATAATCCTGGGAAGTACATCAAGAGACGGGGTTAGTGATGGTGAGATTGGGGCAAAGTCATCAGCTCAGTGCACAGAAGCTGAAATCCATGTGTGCCGATTTGTGTGATGGACGTTGTGAAAGGGTAAGGGGTGGGAATTAGGACAGAGAAACTGAGGGTTGTGAAAAGGAATGAAAATATCTATAAATAATATTGCAATTCATTAAATTGTGACCATCTGGATGGGAGGCTTACTACATCCATAAGCACGTACTGTCTATGAAAATGTATCCCGGGGCAGTGCATGGGCTCAAGAGATTATAAGGCTTCATAATCGCACACTGAGCTGGATCACGCAACTGCACATTTAAGAGAGGAGAGCGCGAAGGAAAGAATTATTGCAGCCCAAGTTTTATCCGATTATTCTCTTGAACAGTAACGTAAGGGATCTGAGTTGGGATTCACGGTAAGGAATCATGGTTATGTACCGTGGTTCAGCTGCTCTCATTTCCAAGAACAAATTCCAAAGATGTTAATTTTCATATGAGATCAGAGATAGGTGAAACAGGAAATTTACAAACTCCTCACGTCTCTCTCACTTCTGTCAATGTTTTTCCAGTCCATATTCAGACTACGGAGACCCCCAGTTTCCCTGCACCATGGATTTGGTAAATCTCTACAAACATGCAAACTTCTTCTTCACTGTTGGTCATGTTGTTTAGGGAACAGACACAGCACTGAAATTCCCACACCCATTTCTGAATAGGAAACGGATTCTCTCCCCGATTATTGTAGAACATCATTTCCACTGCTGTCACGTTCTCTGAAGCAGCTATTTCACCAATCAATGTTTTCCTACACTCACTATTTCATCCGAATACATTGGACGAACAGCTCACATACTCCCAGCAGGGTCCCGACACACAGTGAAACCTACACAACCCGGAGAGGATACTGACACATTGTGAGACCCACACACGTCCAACAGGGTCCTGAGACAGGGTCCTGAGACAGGGTCCTGAGACAGGGTGATACCCCACACAGCTCTGGAAGGGTCCTGACACACTGTGAGATGCCACACACCCCCGGCAGGGTCCTGGCATATTGTGAGACCGCACACAGCCCTGGCAGGGTCCTGACACACAGTGAGACCCGAGCAGCTGTTATTGGGCAAATACCCATCAGGTATGTGGGGTTGATTAAATATCAGCTGATCAGAATTTGGGACCGGCGTGTTCCAAATGGGATTAAAGTCAACGACCGTAGCGCCTGTGTGTCTTGACGGGAGATGCTGTAAATGTAGTCCGAAAAGGAAAGGTAAGGTTTCTGATGCTGAAATGAGACACTGAGTTGTGGAGAATGAAGAGGCGTGTCAAACAATCTATCGGGATATAGATCAGTTGCAGGTGCGAATGGGGAAATAGCAGATGGAGTTTAATCCGGATAAGTGTGAGTTGTTGCAATTCCTGAGATCAAACATATGGGGGAGGTATAGAGTAAAGGTCACGACCCTTACAGCATTCATATCTAGAGGGATATTGATGTCCATGTCCACAGCTCTCTGAATGTGAATCTTTATGTCGCAGCTGTATAAAACTCCGGTTTGTCAGCACTTGGAGAATTGGTGCAATCAGTCCCCCATTGCAGGAAAGGTGTGAAAGTCTTAGTGGGTGCTGAAAGAGATGTGCTACATAAACTTTAAATAGTGGGTAGGCAAACTTGGATTCCTTCATCTGAAGTGTGAAGGGTGGAAGAGAGACCATATATTGGGTTATAAAATTGACAGGTGAAGATAGTCAGAGTGTTTCCGGTGCAGATATATCAGATAATGGAGGTTATCGATTTGGGGTGAGATGGGGAAAGCATGTACAGTACATTTTCTTTTACACAGAGTAGCGTGTGCCTGCAACATGCCGTCAGGGTTGGTGATGCAGACAAATGTTAGCGATTTCGACAGGCAAAGTAACATTGAGAGAATGGTGGAATAAGGAACAACGAAGAGGTGGGATGAGTTTAATGTGTCATCATCCTGTCACAAATATTGTGGGCCGAAGGTTCTGTGTTCTATGCAGGTCCTGTGACAGCTGAAATCCCGTAATACCTGCTACTGAAATTCCTCGGTCTCTGCTCTCTTCTTCACCTCCCGACCTGTAATCAGCATGGTTATCAAACTTGTATTCAAAGTCATAGACCAGTAGCATCTCCTCTTTCTCCCCTTTCCACAGACGTTGTCTGACCTGTACTCACATCAACACTCGCGTCCTTTTATGCTGTGCTGCAGAGGGCAGGCCAACATGCTGCATAACTGTGGTGGACTGGAAGGGTCTACAACGGGTAGTCAAAACTGCCCAACGTATCACCAGCTCCCCCAGACTACCTTCCAACAGGGACGTATATACAGAAAGGCTCCGGAAAATGGCCAGCAGCATCAGAAAGGATTCCCCCTATCCTGCCTATGGGCTGTTTGCCCCTCTCTCATGAGGGAGGATGTGACGTAGCATCCACAGCAGGACCACCGGACTTTACTCAGTTACTTTCCTCAAGCAGGAAGACTGATCAACACTTCCAATGACTAAGCCACCCTTCCACAACTAACAACACAACACCACCAGTAGCACGGTTTAAAAATTTTCTGTCAGAACCACCTGAGGTCAGAGTGACTCGTGTATCGTATGTATTTATACTCATTGTGTTATCATTGCTTTCCTTATCTGAGTTTTTGTGCTACATCAGATCCGGAAAAACAATAATTTCATTCTCCTTTACACTTGTGTATCTTGAATCTTAAATCTGTTCAGTGTTTACAGCACATATTCTTTAAGAGACACGAGACTGCAGATCTGCCGTCTCAAACCATTTTCTGGAGGAATTCAGTGAGCTGAGCAGCATCTGTGATGATTGGGGCGGGGGGGTGGGGGATTGTCTGCGTTTTGTGTCTCAATGCGGACTGTCTCAATCTTCTGAACAAGATATTCACATTTTCTCCCCGAACCAAACACGACAGTGCACATTCTGATCAAAGAAGCTACTTTATTTTATTTTGAATCAGTGAGGGTGGTAGAGGAAGCCGCCCTGTACATTTGACAGAATGCCCGCTACCCTTTTCTCGATCTCCATAGCCAGATCAACACTGGACTTTCAAAGTTCTTTCACAGAAACAATGATAGCTCTGGCAGTAGTGGGAGGGTGTCCAGTACGGTACAGTCGGGGGTCAGTAAACTACCAAGAAAATACTCGCCTTCACAGCACAATTAATGTGGAAATGTGATTATCTAGATGGCGCATGTCTGTCCAGACTGAAGTCTGTTCATCAAATTTACTTTGCTGTACAAAAATCCATTGATAAATTCAATTAATGTAATAACTTTGAGCTAACTCTTGTGTACTTACATACTGAGTTCTGAGTTGAGGCATCTAACAGTTTGTCCACTGTCTGTTCCCATGGAAGATGTTCAACAGAAACACAAGGAGACTCTGCGGGCACAAACTGAAACACTGAGAGTGAACACGATCCTGATGAGGGAGAAGGTGAAGGTTTTCCAGCTGGTTGATCGATACGCTGAGCTCACGGTCATTTCTACTGTTCGAGATCGGAGACTGGTGGAACATGAGCTGCTGGCAAGAGGAAGAGACCACGATGAGTGGAGAGAAAAGCATCTCTGCAGAGAGCTGGAAAAAATACGGACGGATCATTTGTTTCAGAGCAGCTTTTCCCGGACTAAATCCAAATCTGGGAATTCAGCAGCAGTGGCCGGAGTCCCGGGGATCGGGAAAACAACAATGGTTCAAAAGATTGTTTATGACTGGGCCACAGGGAAAATATACCAACAATTCCAGTTTGTCTTCAGTTTCAAATTCCGGGATTTAAACTCCATTAACTGCAGGATAAACCTGAGGGAACTGATTCTAGATCAATATCCTTACTTTGAGAATTGCCTGAGAGAGGTCTGGGAGAACCCAAAGGGATTACTATTTATATTCGATGGTTTGGATGAATTCAAACACAGAATCGATTTTGCTGACAGTCGGAGAGATACAGAACCCAAGCACCAGTGCCCAGATCCTGAGTGGTGGTGTGAAGTGTCTGACATTGTGTACAGTTTAATCCAGCAGAAGCTGCTCCCAGGGTGTTCAGTGCTGGTGACCACCCGTCCCACTGCGCTACATTTAATGGAAAAGGCGAAGATCACTATCTGGGCTGAAATCCTGGGATTTGATGCTGAGGAGCGAAAGGAATATTTTATCAGGTATTTCAAAGATCAGAAGGTGGCAGCAGTTGTTTTCAAACACGTTGAGGAGAACGAAATCCTGTACACCATGAGCTACAACCCCTCCTACTGCTGGATCCTCGCTCTGGCACTGGGCCCCTTCTTCACACAAAGAGTCAGGGACCCACAGCGAGTTCCCAAGACCATCACCCAACTGTATTCCTACTATATTTACAACATCCTGAAAAACCACGGCCGTGAGATTGAGAACCCCTGTGATGTGTTTCTCAGGGTTGGTCAGATGGCCTTCAGAGGAGTGTCCGAGAAGAAGATTGTGTTTGCAGATGGAGATTTGATCAACTACAATCTGCAACCTTCCCAGTTCCTGTCCGGGTTCCTGATGGAGCTTTTGGAGAGAGAGGATTGTGCCCGGAGCGTGGTGTACACATTCCCACATCTCACCATCCAAGAGTTTGTAGCTGCAGTCGCACAATTCCTGACTCTAAATACCGGGGATATCCTAAAATTCCTCACTGAAGCCCACAGCACAAAAGATGGGCGATTTGAGGTATTTCTCCGCTTTGTTGCTGGTCTCTCCTCCCCAATGACAGCTCGGGGCCTGGAGGAGTTTCTGGGTCCATTTCATCATGAAACAACCTGCCGGGTGATTGACTGGGTGAAGGAGGAGGTTAGACGCCAGATTGAAAACGCAGAGAGTCAAGATGGTAAAAGGAGCCTCCTGAACACATTGCACTACCTGTTTGAGTCTCAGAATCCTGGACTGGCTCAGGCCGCTCTGGGATCTGTGGAAACACTTTCATTCAGTGGAATGACACTGACCCCGATTGACTGCGCGGTCCTGTCTCATGTCATCGGACTCTGTGACACAATAAAACACCTCGACCTGTTTCGCTGCCGCATTCACTGTGAAGGAATCCAGCGGCTGGGACCCGGGCTGCACAAGTGCCGGGATTTAAGGTAACTTGATTTATCTCTCACTCTGAGCTGTGAAACTGTTGCATTGTGTTGTTTCAATGTAAAGGGATTTGGGTGAAACTGCAGTCAATCAGATTGTGAAGAATTGTGACAAATACCCTGGGGATTGTTCACTAATTCCCCAAGGACAGGAGTGTTCTGTGATACCTTGTGAAGGGATGTTGGAAATTTCATCAGATCAGTGAACAACGGCCATCACTTTAATGGTAGTAAACCATTGGAACGGCTGTGTTTCTCACTGCCTGTGACGGCCATTGACAATATTCCTTCTCATTGTTACTGATACCCAGGCCGACACTGACTGCAGCAGCTGGGTCAGTTGACTGCCCCATGAGAGGGAGAGGAAACGTCTCTGTGTGTCGGTACTCCCTCCATGTGTCACTATCACTGCCATCCCAGCCCACATATTATTATGTCCGTTGCAGGTTATAGACTCCAATTAAGAACTACCGCTCGCATAAGTTCTACTTTCGCATCCCTCCCTCTTGTGGGATCTCTCTTCCCTATCTCCTTCTTCCTATCGGATCTCTCCTCCCCATCTCCCTTCCTCCTGCGGGATCTCTCTTCCCCATCCCCCCTCCTCCAGTCGGATCTCTCTTCCCCATCCCCCTTCCTCCTGTGGGATTTCTTTTCCCCATCCCACTTCCTCCTGTGGGAACAAGAGGAATTCTGCAGATGCTGGAAATTCAAGCAACACACATCAAAGTTGCCGGTGAACACAGCAGACCAGGCAGCATCTCTAGGAAGAGGTACAGTCGAGGTGTCAGGCCAAGACTCTTCTCTCTTCCCCATCCCCCTTCCTCCTGTGGGAATTTAACCCTTCAACCTTACCCTTTCCGACCCTCTCACATCAGGAACACTTTTCTAACCATTGGGGAATGGGACAGAATATGTGGAGTTTACAGGGTCACACCGACAGACTAAATTACTGACATTCACTGAATACCCTGGAGCTGAGCAGTGAGGGACATTGACAGTGATGGGAACTCCGATCAGTGATTTACTGAAGGGTTTAATGTTTCCTGAAATATCCAAGTGAGAGAAATTCCCTCAGGCCCGCGGTTTGAATCACTTTGTTCATCAATTTTCCTGTTTGTCTTTAGACTTGCGGGGAATAAACTGGGTGATTCAGGAGTGAAACTGGTGTCTGCGGCTCTGAGGAACCCGGAGTGTAAAATACAGGAACTAGTGTAAGTACCAGACTGTGGGAGATTGTGTTTACAGTCACTGGGTGTCTGACACTGAACATTAATGTGATCAGTAATTGTGTTACTGATTAACACTGGAGATTTGTACCGTCTCCTGTCTCTCTGTGTCCTTCACCCTCACTCTCTCTCATCTCCAGGCTGATCAATGTCGGGCTCACAGATTCCGGAGTCGATGATCTCGTCTCCGCTCTCAGTGTAAACCGATCACTGACGTTGCTGGACCTCGCATTAAACTCGCTGACAGACCGATCTGTCCCCGCTCTCCGCCGCCTCATACTGACCCTCCCGAGTCTGAAGTGGATCGGGTGAGTGTTTGTGTTAATGTTCAATGTGATAAAATATCAGCGGATCCGCGGGTTTTTTGGTGATATTTGTCTGTGTGTGTTGTTGAAACATTAACCCCAGTCCCCCGTTACTGACAATGTTGTTGTAATCTATTTATTTCATCTTTAATCTCCCATCTGTTTCAGGCTGGTGGAGAATCAGTTCAGTCGGACCGGGGAGAAGGAACTGAGATCTCTGCAGGAACCCAGACCCGGACTGACAATTAAATTGCGATCATCTGAATTGTGAACATCCACCCCTCCCACCCCGTGAGATGAGGATATTTTGGCCTATTTCTCTCCCTCCCCTTTAACTCACAGCTTCTCCTTTCATGGCCGCGCTCCAGGTTTAATTCCCAACGGTTATAACACAAACAGACCCCAACATCTGCAGAGCACTCTCTGACATAATGGATGAACTGAAGGAAATATATATTAGGCAGGAAATGATGCTGGATAGACTGTTAGGCCTGAAGGCTGATAAGTCCCCAGGACCTGATGGTCTGCATCCCAGGGTACTTAAATAGCTGGTTTTAGAATTCGTGGACGCATTGGTAATCCAATGTTCTATAGATTCATGATCAGTTCGGTGAATTGGAGGGTGGCTAATGTTGTCCCACTTATCAAGGAAGGAGTGACAGAGAAAACAGGGAATTATAGACTGGTTAGCCTGTTGTCAGTGGTGGGAAAGATGCTGGAGTCAATTATAAAAGATGAAATTACGACATATTTGGATAGCAGTAACAGGATAGGTCTGAGTCAGCATGGATTTATGAAGGGGAAATCGGTCTTGACTAATCTTCTGGAAATTTTGAGGATGTAACTATAAAATGGACAAGGGAGAGCCAATGGATGTAGTGTACCTGGACTTTCAGAAAGCATTTGATGAAGTCCCACATGGGAGATTAGTGGGTAAAATTAGGCCACATGGTATTGGGAGCAGAGTACTGACATGGATTGAAAATTTGTTGGCTGACAGGAAACAAAGAGTAGCGATTAACGGGTCCCTTTCGGAATGACAGGGGGTAACCAGTGGGGTACCGCAGGGTTCAGTGCTGGGACCGCAGCTGTTCACAATACTGTATACATTAATGGTTTAGAGGAAGAGATTAAAAGTAACAGTAGCAAACTTGTGCAGATGACACAAATCTGGGTGGCACTGTGAAATAGGCGGGAGGAGAAGATGGAAGTGCTCCGCGCGTGCGCAGGTCTCCGGTGAAAAATTATGTCGTATCTGTTAAACAGGGGCCGTGGACAATTCTGATTTGATGGAGAATGGACGTGAAAACACAGAAGAACATCTGGAAAAAATTTCTGAAACGCCCGTCCGCTGCTGTCGTTACTGTGTGGTCGGGAATCTTTCAGAGGTTAGGCCTCAAAATCCCCGGCCTTGCCTGGTTTTGGCGACCGAGAAGGAGGTCTAATCGTTCGTGCAGAAATGGCGCTCAGTACTTGGTGTCGGAGAGCTGATCAGAGCTCAAAGTTTTCGGATGACTCAGAGTCAGATTGTGGTCGGCATGGCAGGGAGAGTTTTTCTTCCTTCTCCCGTCTGCGTGAG
The DNA here is from genome assembly GCF_030028105.1 of Mobula birostris. Lineage (NCBI taxonomy): Eukaryota > Metazoa > Chordata > Chondrichthyes > Myliobatiformes > Myliobatidae > Mobula > Mobula birostris. The sequence continues at coordinate 19,212,987 of NC_092382.1, read as the reverse complement.
ATGTGGGACATTTAAGAAACTTTGAACTTTACTGTGCTCACGGACTTCTTCATCAATTTATGGTATTGTTACACGGTTTGTAACTATATGTTATAATTATATGGTTTTGGCAGTTTTTTAAGCCTTGGTTTGTCTCTTGTCTTGTGATAACACACCGGAGGAAATAATGTATCATTTCGTAATGCATGCATTACTAAATGACAATAAAGGAAGACTACGTGTATTCATAATCTAAATGTGAGGAGGATGTTATGAGAATGCAGGGTGACTTGGACAGGCTGGGTGAGTGGGCGGATGCATGGCAGATGCAGTTTAATGTGGATAAATGTAAGGTTATCCACTTTGGTGGTAAGGAACAGGAAGGCAGATTATTATCTAAATGGAGTCAAGTTAGGAAAAGGGGAAGCACAACGAGATCTATGTGTTCTTGTACATCAGACACTGAAAGCAAGCATGCAGGTACAGCAGGCAGTGAAGAAAGCTAATGGCAGACTGGCCTTCATAACAAGCGACATTGAGTATAGGAGCAAAGAGGTTCTTCTGCAGCTCGACAGGGCCCCGGTGAGACCACACCTGGAGTATTGTGTGCAGTTTTGGTCTCCAAATTTGAGGAAGGACATTCTTGCTATTGAGGGAGTGCAGCGTAGGTTCACAAGGTTAATTCCCGGGATGGCGGGACTGTCATATGTTGAACGATTGGAGCGATTAGGCTCGTATACTATGGAATTTAGAAGGATGAGAGGGGACCTTATTGAAACATATAAGATTATTAAGGGATTGGACACGCTGGAGGCAGGAAGCATGTTCCCGCTGATGGATGAGTCCAGAACCAGAGGCCACAGTTTAAGAATTAGGGGTAGGCCATTTAGAACGGAGTTCAGGAAACACTTTTTCACCTAGGGAGTGATGGATATGTGGAATGTTCTGCCCCAGGAGGCAGTGGAGGCCAAGTCTCTGGATGCTTTCAAGAAAGAGATTGATAGAGCTCTTAAAGATAGCGGAATCAAAGTTTATGAGGATACGGAAGGAACTGGATACTGATTGTGGATGATCAGCCATGATCACAGTGAATGGCGGTGCTGGCTCGAAGGGCTGAATGGCCTACTCCTGCACCTATTGTCTATTGTCTATTGATACTTTATGTCTCATCAAAGATCCCACTGATTTTACCAAGCTACTACGGATACAATCAAGTACATTGTTATTAAAAACAACTGTAATATATACACCACCCTGTAAACTTTGGTCATGTCGAATTCTTCTCAATCACTGAAAAAGAGCCAAGATCACAGACTTTTCCTGACAGGACAACTTACACGGTGCAGATGTCTCTCTGTTAAACCTTCTCTTGGTCTCTCACCTACCCACTCGGTGACTTTGAGAGTGGAATGTTTGTTGGTGCCAGGCGGTGCAGTCTGAATATCGCAGGAACTGCTGAACTCCGGGGGTTGTCACGTCCAACAGTCTCAGTTTGCGGAGAATAGTGCGGGGGAAAAATCAGGTAGTGGCAGTTCTGAGAGCAAAAGCGTCTTGTTAATGAGAGAGATCGGTGGAGAAAGGCGGAGCTGATTCAATCTGCCAGGAAAACGACAGTAACTCAAATAATCACGCTGCTACTGCACTGTGCCGAGAGGCATCACTGGACACGTAACATGTCCAATATTGAACCGGACGGGCTACGGCAGTAGAAGACCACGGATATACAATCAGTGGCCATATTATTGGGTACAGGAGGAGCACAACACAGTGCACATAGACATGTGTCATCAACAGCCAATGAGATTTAATTCAGAAAGTTTTATTTTAAATATCACTGACAGATACTTGGTATCTTTACTAAAATAGCACATTCATTCAGGCAGATCCGCAAAGACACATAATGTTAAAGACAATAAAGAAATGTTACTAACACTGGAGATTTTGCCGTGACAAGGGGGCGTATTAACACACCACCGTCAGAGAGTCCAGTTCCATCCCCACAACATCACTCGCCTTACGAATGAGTTTGTTGATTTTGTTGGTGTCTGCTACCCTCAGCCTGTTCATATGATTTATGATTTTTCTTTTCTCATTCTTGAGAGAACCCTGGTGCAGTGCCTGCCCCCATATATTGCCTTAACTGGTCCTCTGTAGTTCGAAGTTTAATTATTAAACAAGTCAGGTCGAAGAGTATCGGAAATTACAAAACAATATCTGATACAATGTTATGTCTTACACAATATCCAGTAGAACGCATTTCTCCATGTTCACCCAGCAGACGAATCAGCTGCTTTGCTCCTTGTAGTTTCGCAATGAACATAATGGGTCCCAGGGAGTAGTTCTCTTGGCTCTTTATTCCTATTCTTCCTTCTCTGTTTTTAACTGTGATTGAACCATTATATCCCTATGGGGATCGACTGGCGATAAAGCACATGGAATGCGCTGACTCCGCAGTTCATTCCGAGAGGCTGCTCGCATCATTAGAGGGAAAGTTCACTTCAAGTGGAACATGCGGACAGTGGATTTCGGTGTGGAAAAGATATTGTACGTGATCATCGCCGTCACTGGAGTTCCTGGTGAGTGAGCGCAGCACTTCCAGTTGTGTGAAACTTTGTCTGAGTTTGTAACGGCAACAAATAAAAAACAGAATAATTAAACAACAACAACGCAAGTACTTCTGGTTCCGATTTAAAGAAAGAGAACGCCACAAATTACCAGTAATGGTCGGGAATGAAGGTGCCGATGAAAACCAGGAATAAATGGGGAAAGTACATTCATTAAACTGCTGGAGTGGGTAAAGTGAAAGCAGTTAGATCGCCGGGAGCTGGATAAAACGTACCTCGAGTGCGTAATGCTGTCGTGTGCACGTTGTACGAGATGTTTGTCATCTTCGAAAGTCTCAGAAGTTTTAATTAGCAAAACATTTCAAATATATCAAGTGTTGGTGAACACAGCGTACTTAAAGAAACTGTCAAGGGCAAACTGAACTGTCTAGTCCACCCGCAATAACAGGAACGATTCTCCAATCCCCTGTAAAGTATGAAATAATAAGTATTATCTCGGATAAATTCCCCCGTGGAAAAGACAGAGATGTACGAGTTTGCGTTGAGCAATCGTTGTCAGACAAAAAATACAAATATTGGCAATAAATTATTCCATTTTTAGGGTGTATGTGTGGTGCCGCACAGAATGGAACCCCGTCTGTCATGATATGATATCGATTATGTCGATTAGGTCGGGACCAGGCGTTTTAATTTCTTCTGGTGTTCCCGGTGAAGTGAAATTCGGCGATGTGGAGGATTATAAGGATGGGTTTTATTGTTCCCGCAAGGTGAAATTAGTTGATGTCAGAACTATGAGGACGGGTTTTATTTATTTGGCGTTCCCGGCGAGGTGAAATTGGGCGTTCTGGGAAATTATGAGGACGGGATATTTTTTTTTCTGGCATTCCCGGCGATGTGAAATTGGGCGATGTGGAGAATTACGTGGACGTTTGTTTTTTCTGACGTTCTGGGCGAATTGAAATTGGGCGATGTGGGGAATTATGAGGGCAGGTTTTGTTTTTCCCGGCGAGGTGAAATTACATGATGTGGAGAATTATGAGGACGCCAGGATGATCCAGTGCAATTTAATGAATCTCGATGTGTGCGAAAATTCATGGCAATTAAAAAAAGTGGATAAATGTAATGTGTAGGGAAAATTAAAAGCGAAGTGCTACCAAAATAACGATTTGCATAATATTTAGGAAATTCCTCGCGTGCCAATTCTCCGCTCACCTGTAACACTGTTCACTGTTCACGTGTAAATAGGGCAACCAGTTAGATTCAGAGATGGTCAGTTGATATTCTCAGCAAGTAACTTTTATCCCACTGTCGGAGTAATGTTTTCCTACTCCATCTTTGCCTCGATATTATGAGGCAAAAATTAGTGTATCGCGTGCAACTTCCGCTCCTTGCTTAAGAAGTACCTACTCTCAATAGAGGAATGTTCACCATCTTGGCCTCTGACGTGGCGGGACTGTGACGGGGATTGGATTCAGTGGACTGGACACCTTGTCACGAAGCAGCTTCATTCAAACAATGACCTGAGCATTCATTCACACTGAACAAGATAAAAGCTTTGCAAATATTGCAGATAATCTCCAGTTGAGTTTACATGGTCGGCACAACATTGTGGGCCGAAGGGCCTGTAATGCGCTGCAGATTTCTATGATTCTATGATTCACAGTCTGGGTGCAGGGAATATGTATCCTGCACTGTGCAGTCGAGGCCTCTGAGGCAAAATTTCAGAAGAATAAATACACTGCTCACGACGGATATCAGACGAAACTCCTTAATGCTCGTGATTGGTGAATCATTGGATTCCGATAGCTGTGAATCTGAGGTTAACAATAACTCAACCTTACCCTTGATGGATAGTGGAGGGCGATTAAGTTGGGGTGCCTGATTGCGAATCATAATGTTTATGTCATTCCGTTCTCTTTCTCCAGTGAATTTAGTGACGATTGTCATTCTGTACCCGGGAACGTGCGGCCTCTCCTTCTGCACCACACGGTACCTGGTGACCATGGCAGCGGCGGATCTACTGGTCATTATTACTGAGGTCATTTTGTATTAACTCAATTATCATTATTTTCCCGTTTGTTTCCTGAACGTCACCTCTGTATGCACTGTTCTCCGTGTCCTGTCCCGCGTTGCCGTGAACTGTTCCGTCTGGTTCACCGTCACTTTCACCTTCTATCGGTTTGTTGCCATTTTCTGTCAGAAACTGAAAACAAAGTACTGCAGAGGAGAGCGGCGGCCGTGGTTCTAGCGCCATCTAGCGTTCCATTCTGTCCACTCCACTTCACTCACGGGCCCAGAGAGATCTTTAATAATGTACCATGATTCTGCTATCCGACGCCAAGTTACTTCACTGAACCGGCGTGGGTGGCGTATGACTGGTTTGACATCATTTTAACTCCGTTCCTCCCATTCGGGGGGATTCTTCTGCTCAACGCTCTGACCGTCAGGCACATTTTAGTGGCCAGTCGGGTCCGTAGGGGTCTGAGGGGTCAGAGCAAGGGGGGAAACAGCAGAGACCCAGAGATGGAGAGCCGGAAGAGGCCTGTGATTTTACTCTTCACCCTCTCCAGCAGCTTCATCCTCCTGTGGCTGACGAATGTTGCAGAATTTATCTACTATCACATCACCGGGATAGGAACACAGGGGAATGACCCGGAAATTATTTTCGCCTATGCCGGATATTTGCTAAGGAACTTCAGCTGCTGCACGAACACATTCATTTATGCCGCCACTCAGTCCAGATTCCGGGAGCAGGTGAAAATCACGGTGAAATATCCGTTCATTTCAGTACTCCGGTTCATTAACAGAGCAACCCCCTAAGGAAGTGCAAACTTGCTCACAGCCAGATCTTTGACGCTGTATATCCAGCTTCCATCGGTGACGGAGTTCTCATTCCCCAGGTCAATGCGTCAGGTGAATGACATCTTCCTGCAGTCTCCGGGAACAGTGACTCTCCCCCCACACTGCCCTCTTTCGGAGACTCTGAACTCTCAGTGACCCTCCCCCCCACACTGCCCTCTCTCGGAGACTCTGAACTCTCAGTGACTATGGAGAGGTTCCACTTTCTCCTCGGTCTCCAGATACAGAGATTCTGCGTCCACAATTGAAAAGGATAGAATCAGAATCAGAAGCCGGTTTATGATCACCGGCATGTGACGTGAAATTTGTTACCTTACCAGCAGCAGTTGAATGCAATACATAATCTAGCAGAGAGAGAGAAAATAATGATAATAATACATGAAAAACATAATAAATAAACAAGTATATCAGTTACGTACAGAGTAGATTTTTTAAAAGTATGCAAATACTGTATATTTAAAAAAAACGAGTTAGTGTCCAAAGCTTCAATGTCCATTTAGGAATCGGATGGCAGAGGGGAAGACACTGTTCCTGAATCGCTGAGTGTGTGCCTTCAGGCTTCTGTACCTCCTTCCTGATGGTAACAGTGAGAAAAGGGCATGCCCTGGGAGCTGGAGGTCCTTAATAATGGACGATGCCTTTCCGAGACACCGCTCCCTAAAGATGTCCCGGGTACTTTGTAGTGCTGGGTACATCTTCGTGCCCAAGATGGAGCTGACTGGATTTACAACCTTCTGCATCTTCTATCGGTCCTGTGCTTAGCCCCTCCATACCAGTGATGCAGCCTGTCAGAATGCTCACCACTGTACCACTATAGATGTTTTTGAGTGTATTTGTTGACATGCCAAATCCCTTCAACTCTCGATAAAGTAAAGTATATTACCAAGCAGGGTTA